>NC_052343.1:21188654-21486154 GCF_016432855.1 Salvelinus namaycush
GTACCAAATGGCACCCTACCCCGATAGTGCACTACTTTTGACCAGAGCGCTATGGGCCCTATGATCAAAAGTAATTATTAAGCAAAAAGGGTGCAATTTGGGACTCATTCGTGGCGTTATTATCCTCCAAAGTTTCCCCTGCTCCAGTGCCTGCTCCACCCACATTCTACTGCTGATTATACAGCAACATGGCAGATGCCTATTCCGCTGGCCTCTGCCACACACAGTGTCCTCTCTCCTCTCCCCAGACACAAATAGATCGTGACAACCTGCCCATACCAAAGAGACCACTGGCTGGATGTAGTGTTTGTGTGTTTGTGTGTTTGTGTGTGTGTGTGTGGGTGTGTGTGTGCGTGCGTGCGTGCGTGCGTGCGTGCGTGCGTGCGTGCGTGCGTGCGTGCGTGCGTGCGTGCGATTGCTTTGGTAAAACAGTTTCTGTAAATTGTCTTATTTTCTGTCAGACAATATTTAAATTCAACAAGGCAACAGTAAACATGTTGTCCCCCACGAATGATGCAGCGCCCCCCTTGAACCAATCAGTGTAATTTTGTAAATGGCAAGATGCCGCATTTACCCAAGTTTCGTCAAAATTGGGCCAGTGGTGTCTGGAATATTGCGTGGGTTAGCTAAATTTCATCACTCTGAGTCAAACAGATCGAGAAATATACACTCAGTTTATTTCCATACCCATCTAGTACCAGGTCGGACCCCCTTTGCCTTCATAACAGCCTGAATTCTTCAGGGCGTGGAAAAGTTGCTCAATTGGTATCAAGGAACCTAACGTGTACCAGGTAAACATTCCCCAAACCATTACACCACCATAGCCTATACCGTTGACACTAGGCAGGATGGGGCTTACGCCAAATCCTGACTCTGCCATCAGCATGACGCAACAGGAATTGGGATTTGTCGGACCAGGCAACTCCTCAATTGCCCACTGGAGCCACTTCTTCTTGTTTTTAGCTGATAGAAGTGAAACCCAGTGTGGTCGTCTGCTGCAATAGCCCGTCCGTGACAAGGACTGATGAGCTGTACTTCCCGAGATGCGTTCTGCACACCATTATTGTACTGCACCATTATTTGCCTGTTAACTTGCACGATTCCTGCCATTCTCCTTCGACTTCTCATCAACGAGCTGTTTTCGCTCACAGGACTGCCGCTGACTGGATGTTTTTTGTTTGTCGCACCATTCTCTGAAAAGCCTAGAGACTGTTGTACATGAAAAGCCCAGGAGGCCGGCCCTTTCTGAGATACTGGGAACAATGGGGCTGGCACCGACAATCAAAATACGCTCAAAGTCACTTAGGTCACTCATTTTGCACATTCTAACATTCAATCGAACAGTAACTGAATGCCTGTCTGCCTGCTTTATGTAGCAAGACATGGCCACGTGACTCACTGTCTGTAGGAGCGAACCATTTTCGTGAATGGGATGGTATACATAATAAAAATGTGCCCGTTATAGCACCACCATGTGGTCGATATGAATGTTCTTGCATATGTTGAGTCTTGACAGTGTTTGCAACATGTGTGCCAAATTGTGTTACATTATGAATATTCTTGACTGATTTATATGCATTTATGTGCCAGACCATGTTGGCCATGTTGACCGTTGTTTAGGTACTAGTCTAGAAAGTATTGTGTCAGTAGACCGTTGTCCATAGATGCAACATATTAAGTTTCTTGCAGATCGGTCATTCGATGCCATTTTTCACAAATTTCTAAATGCCGGAAAATCTATCATGGCAGGCCTTATGGGTCACTGAGGGAAATGTGTTCCTTGTGAGGAGAGGGACCTATGTACCGAATTTCATGACTTTAGATCAAACGGGGTTAGGGTCATGACTTTTCAAAGTTAGCATTTTCAATTGCTTGTTATAGCATCACCATCTGGTGGAATTTTGTAGATGCCTGATCTCTATAGCAAGACACATTATTCACCTAAGTTTTGTCAAAGTCGTGCCTGTGCTGTCTGAGATATCGCTTGTGATGAACAAACATACTAACAGACAGAGACAGATCCACAGTCCCCTCCCTGGGGACAGTAAAGGCACAGTTATATGATCTTAAGATAGAGACAGAGAAAACTCAAATATGGTACACACACACACCTTCAAAATCTCCTCCTTTGCAGTAAAACAGAACGTAAAAGGTGGAATTTCTATGGCAAATGCTTGACATTGAAGCAAAAGACTTACAGAGGAGCTCTACAGTGATGTGCCATGACAGTCATTATTGCAGTACAAGTAAGCGGAAAGGGGAAAAGGGGATACCTAGTCAGTTATACAACTGAATGCCTTCATCTGAAATGTGTCTTCTGCATTTAACACAACCCCTCTCAATCAGAGAGGTGAGGGGGGCTGCCTTAATCGACATCAACGTCTTCGCTGCCCGGGGAAAAGTAGGTTAAATTAATAATCTTCTTCGGGATCGGTGTCCCTTCCACGGGACAGTTGAGATAACGTACACTAATGCAATTAGCATGAGGTTGTAAGTAACAAAAAAAATCCCAGGACATAGACATATCTGATATTGGCAGAAATAATGAATTCTTGTTAATCTAACTGCACTGTTCAATTTACAGTAGCTATTACAGTGAAATAATACCATGCAGTTGTTTGAGAAGAGTGCACAATTTTGAACATAAAGTTATTAATAAACAAATTAGGCACATTTGGGCAGTCTTGATACAAAATCTTTAACAGAAATGCAATGGTTCATTGGATCAGCCTAAAACTTTGCACATACACTGCTGCCATCTAGTGGCCAAAATCTAAATTGCATCTGGGCTGGAATAATACCTTATGGACTTTCTCTTGCACTTTAAAGATGATGGTACAAAAACAAAACAACGGAACGGTTGTTTTTTTCTTTGTATTATCTTTTACCAGGTCTATTGTGTTATATTCGACTTCATTCCTTTCACATTTCCACAAACTTCAAAGTGTTTCCTTTCAAATGGTACCAAGAATATGCATATCCTTGCTTCAGGGTCTGAGCTACAGGCAGTTAGATTTGGGTATGTCATTTTAGACAAAAATGTAAAATATCAAATCAAAGTTTATTTGTCACGTGCGTCGAATAAAACAGGTGTAGAACTTACAGTGAAATGCTTACTTACAGGCTCTAAATAATAGTGCAGGTGTTAGGTGTTAGGTGAACAATAGGTAAGTAAAGAAATAAAACTACAGTAAAAAGACAGGCTATACACAGTATCGAGGCTATAAAAGTAGCGAGGCTACATACAGACACTGGTTAGTCAGGCTGATTGAGGTAGTATGTACATGAATGTATAGTTAAAGTGACTATGCATATATGATAAACAAAGAGTAGCAGCAGCGTAAAAAGAGGGGTTGGGGGGGTTGGAGGGGGCACACAATGCAAATAGTCCGGGTAGCCATTTGATTACCTGTTCAGGAGTCTTATGGCTTGGGGGTAAAAACTGTTGAGAAACTTTTTTGTCCTAGACTTGGCACTCCGGTACCGCTTGCCATGCGGTAATAGAGAGAACAGTCTATGACTGGGGTGGCTGGGGTATTTGACAATTTTTAGGGCCTTCCACTGGCACCGCCTGGTGTAGAGGTCCTGGATGGTAAGCAGCTTAGTCCCAGTGATGTACTGGGCCATACGTACTACCGTCTGTAGTGCCTTGCGGTCAGAGGCCGAGCAATTGCCATATCAGGCAGTGATGCAACCAGTCAGGATGGTTACTCTCGATATTGCAGCTGTAGAACCTTTTGAGGATCTCAGGACCTATACCAAATCTTTTTAGTTTCCTGAGGGGGAATAGGCTTTGTCGGGCCCTCTTCACGACTGTCTTGGTGTGCTTGGACCATTCTAGTTTGTTGTTGATGTGGACACCAAGGAACTTGAAGCTCTCAACCTGCTCCACTACAGCCCCGTCGATGAGAATGGGGACGTGCTCGGTCCTCCTTTTCCTGTCGTCCACAATCATCTCCTTAGTCTTGGTTACGTTGAGGGATAGGTTGTTATTCTGGCACCCCCCGGCCAGGTCTCTGACCTCCTCCCTATAGGCTGTCTCGTTGTTGTCAGTGATCAGGCCTACCACTGTTGTGTAATGGGCAAACTTAATGATGGTGTTGGAGTCGTGCCTGGCCATGCAGTCGAGGGTGAACAGGGAGTACAGGAAGGGACGCACCCCTGTGGAGCTCCAGTGTTGAGGATCAGCGTAGCAGATGTGTTGCTACCTACCCTCACCACCTTGGGCGGGGGGGGGGGGGGGGGCTCGTCAGGTAGTCCAGGATCCAGTTGCAGAGGGAGGTGTTTAGTCCCAGGATCATTAGCTTAGTGATGAGCTTTTAGGGTACTATGGTGTTGAACGCTGAGCTGTAGTCAATGAATAGCATTCTCACATAAGTGTTCCTTTTGTCCAGGTGGGAAAGGGCAGTGTGGAGTGCAATAGAGATTGCATCATCCTTGGATCTGTTAGGGCGGTATGCAAATTGGAGTTGGTCTAGGGTTTCTGGGATAATGGTGTTGATGTGAGCCATTACCAACCTTTCAAAGCACTTCATGGCTACGGACGTGAGTGCTACGGGTCTGTAGTCATTTAGGCAGGTTGCCTTTGTGTTCTTGGGCACGGGAACTATGGTGGTCTGCTTGAAACATGTTGGTATTACAGACTCAACCAGGGACATGTTGAAAATGTCAGTGAAGACACCTGCCAGGTGGTCAGCACATGCCCGGAGCACACGTCCTGGTAATCAATCTGGCCCCGCATTCTTGTGTATGTTGACCTGTTTAAAGGTCTTACTCACGTCTGCTACGGAGAGTGTGATCACACAGTCGTCAGGAACAGCTGATGCTCTCATCCATGCCTCAGTGTTGCTTGCCTCGTAGCGAGCATAGAAGTGGTTTAGCTCGTCTGGTAGGCTCGTGTCACTGGGCAACTCGCGGATGTGCTTCCCTTTGTTGTCTGTAATAGTTTGCAAGCCCTGCCACATAAGACGAGCGTCGGAGACGGTGTAGTATGATTCAATCTTAGCTCTGTAATGATGCTTTGCCTGTTTGATGGTTCGTCGCAGGGCATAGCAGGATTTCCTGTAAGCTTCCGGGTTAGAGTCCCGCAACTTGAAAGCGGCAGCTCTACCCTTTGCTCAGTGCGAATGTTGCCTGTAAACCATGGCTTCTGGTTGGGGTTTGTACGTACAGTCACTGTGGGGACGACGTACTCGATGCACTTATTGATAAAGCCAGTGACTGATGTGGTGTACAATGCCATCGGAACAATCCCGGAACATGTTCCAGTCTGTGATAACAAAACAGTCCTGTAGTTTAGCATCTGCTTCATCTGACCACTTTTTTATAGACCGAGTCACTGATGTTTCCTGCATTAATTTTTGCTTGTAAGCAGGAAACAGGAGGACAGAGTTGTGGTCAGATTTACCAAATGGAGGGCGAGGGAGAGCTTTGTACGCATCTCTGTGTGTGGAGTACTGGTGATCTAGGTGATTTCCCTCTGGTTGCACATTTAACATGTTGATAGAAATTCGGTAGAACTGACTTAAGTTTCCCTGCATTAAAGTCTCCGGCCACTTGGAGCGCCACCTCTCGGTGAGTGGTTTCCTATTTGCTTATTTCCTTATACAGCTGACTGAGTGCGGTCTTAGTGCCAGCATCTGTCTGTGGTGGTAAATAAACAGCCTCAAAAAGTATAGCTGAAAACTCTCTTGGCAAGTAGTGTGGCCTGCAATTTATCACAATATACTCTACTTCAGGCGAGCAAAATCTAGAGACTTCCTTAGAGACTTCCTTAGTTTTTCTCCGGGTCCTGACCAGGCATCCGGCTCTTTGTCCTCTGTACCTGCGTCGCTTCCTCTTGCAAATAACGGGGATGTCGGCCCTGTGGGGTGTTTGGAGAATGTCTTGTGCGTCGTCCTTGTTGTAGAAAAAATCTTTGTCTCTTCCGAGGTGAGTGATCGCTGTCCTGATATCCAGAAGCTCAGTCTAATCCGAGGTGAGTGATCGCTGTCCTGATATCCAGAAGCTCAGTCTAATCCGAGGTGAGTGATCGCTGTCCTGATATCCAGAAGCTCAGTCTAATCCGAGGTGAGTGGTCATTGTCCTGATATCCAGAAGCTCTTTTTGTTGTCTAATCCGAGGTGAGTGGTCATTGTCCTGATATCCAGAAGCTCTTTTTGTTGTCTAATCCGAGGTGAGTGGTCATTGTCCTGATATCCAGAAGCTCTTTTTGCCGTAAGATACGGTTGCAGAAACATTATGTACAAAATAAGTTACAAATAACGTGAAAAAAAATACATAATAGCACAATTGGTTGGTCGCCCGTAAAACTGCTGCCCTTTCTTCTGGCGGATCCTTAAGAGGTTTTAACTGCCTTGCTCAGGGGCAGAACAACAGATTTTTACCTTGTCAGCTCGGGGATTTGATCCAGCAACCTTTCGGTTACTGGCCCAACAAGTAGAGCGATACAATGAAGAGGAGATGAAAGAGTCACACGTTATCTGTCTGTGTGTGTGTTTGTATGTGTGTGTGTGTGTATGATTGTGTGTGTGTATGTGTGTGTGTGCGTGTGTGCGTTTGTGTTCATGTGTGTGATGAAATATTCACACGTTCATGTGTTTGTGCGAGGGGAGCGAGGGGATGGAGCAGTCACTCATGGAGGGAGTCATGGCATGGATAAAACAAACGCTCGCCTGTGGCTGGACCTAAGCACCGCAGCACAGTAACAACATGTTTCCTGTCTCTCTCATAAAGAACATCACACAAACACCAGACACTCCGCTACCGAACACACACACCACTACAGAACACACACTCCGCTACCGAACACACACAACCCTACCGAACACACACACTGCTACAGAACACACACACACCGCTACAGAACACACACACTGCTACAGAACACACACACTGCTACAGAACACACACACACCTCTACCGAACACACACACACTGCTACAGAACACACACACTGCTACAGAACACACACACACCGCTACAGAACACACACACTGCTACAGAACACACACACTGCTACAGAACACACACACACACCTCTACCGAACACACACACACTGCTACAGAACACACACACACTGCTACAGAACACACACAACCCTACCGAACACACACACTGCTACAGAACACACACACTGCTACAGAACACACACACACCGCTACCGAACACACACACACCGCTACAGAACACACACACTGCTACAGAACACACACACTGCTACAGAACACACACACACCGCTACAGAACACACACACCACTACAGAACACACACACTGCTACAGAACACACACACTGCTACAGAACACACACACTGCTACAGAACACACACACCACTACAGAACACACACACTGCTACAGAACACACACACCACTACAGAACACACACACACCGCTACAGAACACACACACTGCTACAGAACACACACACCACTACAGAACACACACACTGCTACAGAACACACACACCACTACAGAACACACACACACCGCTACAGAACACACACACTGCTACAGAACACACACACCACTACAGAACACACACACTGCTACAGAACACACACACCACTACAGAACACACACACTGCTACAGAACACACACACCACTACAGAACACACACACTGCTACAGGTAACACACACACTGCTACAGGTAACACACACACTGCTACAGGTAACACACACACTGCTACAGGTAACACACACACTGCTACAGAACACACACACACCGCTACAGAACACACACACTGCTACAGAACACACACACCACTACAGAACACACACACTGCTACAGAACACACACACCACTACAGAACACACACACACCGCTACAGAACACACACACTGCTACAGAACACACACACCACTACAGAACACACACACTGCTACAGAACACACACACACTGCTACAGAACACACACACCACTACAGAACACACACACCACTACAGAACACACACACTGCTACAGAACACACACACACCGCTACAGAACACACACACTGCTACAGAACACACACACTGCTACAGAACACACACACCGCTACAGAACACACACACTGCTACAGAACACACACACACCGCTACAGAACACACACACTGCTACAGAACACACACACCGCTACAGAACACACACACCACTACAGAACACACACACTGCTACAGAACACACACACACCGCTACAGAACACACACACCACTACAGAACACACACACACCGCTACAGAACACACACACTGCTACAGGTAACACACACACTGCTACAGGTAACACACACACTGCTACAGAACACACACACTGCTACAGAACACACACACACCTCTACCGAACACACACACACTGCTACAGAACACACACACACCGCTACAGAACACACACACTGCTACAGGTAACACACACACTGCTACAGGTAACACACACACTGCTACAGAACACACACACTGCTACAGAACACACACACACCTCTACCGAACACACACACACTGCTACAGAACACACACACACTGCTACAGAACACACACTCACCGCTACAGAACACACACACTGCTACAGAACACACACACTGCTACAGAACACACACACTGCTACAGAACACACACACCACTACAGAACACACACACGGCTACCGAACACACACACACCTCTACCGAACACACACACACCTCTACCGAACACACACACACCTCTACCGAACACACACACACTGCTACAGAACACACACACACCGCTACAGAACACACACACCACTACAGAACACACACACGGCTACAGAACACACACACTGCTACAGAACATACACACTCACCGCTACAGAACACATACACTGCTACCGAACACACACACTGCTACAGAACACACACACTGCTACCGAACACACACACTGCTACAGAACACACACACTCACCGCTACCGAACACACACACTGCTACAGAACACACACACTCACCGCTACAGAACACACACACTGCTACAGAACACACTCACCGCTACAGAACACACACACTGCTACAGAACACACTCACCGCTACAGAACACACACACACTGCTACAGAACACACACACTCACCGCTACAGAACACACACACTGCTACAGAACACACACACTCACCGCTACCGAACACACACACTGCTACAGAACACACACACTCACCGCTACAGAACACACACACTGCTACAGAACACACACACTCACCGCTACAGAACACACACACTGCTACAGAACACACACACACTGCTACAGAACACACACACTGCTACAGAACACACACACACTGCTACAGAACACACACACTGCTACAGAACACACACACACTGCTACAGAACACACACACTGCTACAGAACACACACACCGCTACCGAACACACACACACACACTGCTACAGAATACACACACACACACCGCTACCGAACACACACACTGCTACAGAACTCACACACTCATCGCTACAAAACACACATAACTATAGATTACACACACAGGCCTGTTTAGATGTATTTTACATTGGCACAGTTTAGACCAGGGGTAGGTAACCCTGTTCCTGTGTTGCAGGTACCAACAAGGCACCACACCTGACCAACTGTGCTAATTGATCTGTTCAGTGATTGCCTAAATTCAACACACCTGGTCTTACCTGGCACTCCAGGACCTGGGTTTCCTACCGCTGGTCCTGGACTGTGTTGCATAAAGATAGAGGTTAAGAGGAATAGAGGCTGTTTGTCTCGATCTCTGGCTGTAATGTTTTCTTCATTTGATTGTTGTTATGCCAGCACATGAGAGAATAGAAACGATATGATGCCCTTGTCTTTCAAAATAAACATTGAATAAAAGATTGTACTCTAGTAACAAGATGGTAGACCCTCAAACAAATCAACCTGCTAACACAGACTACAATGTATTGTTAGAATACCTGTCTTTTTGAGCACCTTTGTGCCTTCTACCCTCAGGGCTAACTCAATAGTAGTCAGTGGAATATTTTGTTCAGATATCTTATGCAGAGAGAGAGAGAGAGAGAGAGAGAGAGAGAGAGAGAGAGAGAGAGAGAGAGAGAGAGAGAGAGCGAGAGAGAGAGAGAGCACAACAGACAAGAGATATAAATCCTAGATACCCCTCAGGTGGTAAGCTTCCGTTATCCTCTCATCTTTATCTCTGAGTCTATTCCACCACCACCCTCCCCTCTGTCCTGTCTCCCCAGCCCGCCTGCCCAACGCTTCGTTTGGCAAGGTCGATAAACAGAACCTTTAACTCTGCTCAGAGTGATTCTAACCTATTCAGAACAACACATTAAAGCCAAAGCAAACACATTATAAACTGCTAAAGCTCTTTTCACTCCTCCTCTGTCACAAAAGGCACATATAAGAGTGTGTGTGTGTGTGTGTGTGTGTGTGTGTGTGTGTGTGTGTGTGTGTGTGTGTGTGTGTGTGTGTGTGTGTGTGTGTGTGTGTGTGTGTGTGTGTGTGTGTGTGTGTGTGTGTGTGTGTGTGTGTGTGTGTGAAGGAAAGGTCAGATTCTCAATACATTCACTCTCTATAGACATCCCAACTAAAAGCACTGATTGTTGTCTACACATTGTCGCTGTACAAATAAAACAAAGAGGCACAAGGAGAAAGAAAAACAGAAAGAATGATTCTATCCACGGACCATCTTGATTACTGGCTTCCAGTGAGGCTTAATTGCTGTGCATTTTTCCTCGAATGTGAAAGCAGGATAATTTAATGGTGTTTTTGTCATTCGTTTTTACTTCATATTATCTCTCTTTATCTTGTAATTACGCTAGTTAGTCTATTATTTTCCTAGTTCTCAGCTTTGAATTGTACATTTCCCCTATATGTTCCCTGTGGTGATATCTGTATTGATGTGTGAAGCACAGGGAGGGATGTCATCTTGTCCACCAGGTCACAGATCTAACCACACACATCTCCTCTTGAAATATAACGGCTTTGGTGGTATGTACTGTATGGCCATTCTCACAGAGGAGCTGCAACTAACAGCTCAGTCTGGCTCAACATGGACCCAACATGGATGCCCTCATCCACTCTCGGCCCCTGCACCCATATCCCAGAAGGCTTTGCAGCGATCCCGGGGCTCAGAGCGCCAACGCCAGCTCCCTGTACCCTTGAGGAGGGAAACGTACGATTAATCAGGTATGAATGGAGCACAATAAAAATTGATGCATTTCAGAAAGAAGCATGAAACATTTACAAGCCCACTCCTGTCCTGCAAAAACTAATCATTTTTTATCGACTCTCTTCTTAACCACGGCACTATCAACGGCCGGCTTCCGTGTCTCTTTATTGGTTTCAATTTATCTACAAAAGAGGGAAGGCCCCTATCTGCAGAATAAATCATGCATGGATAGTCAACAGAAGCAGCACACTCTGGCCTGCAGTCACATGGAAATGCAGCAACACAAAGCCAAGGACAGATGTGTCCAGACCAAACATAAACAGTCTCAGCTTCTTGAAGGGGAATCTATGGGAACATGATGATGCCCGTTAGGGGAATTAGACTGATATTATACAAACATAAATCATCTCATTTTAGAGGAGGGTTAGTGTTGTAGATCAGTCCTGCTGCCTTGTGCTGAGATTATTATTCACATGGTGGGCAGCCATTCAGTGTTTTGATTGGCACATTTTGACACAGGAAGCATACACTACCATTCAAAAGTTTGGGGTCACTTAAAAACGTCCTTGTTTTTGAAAGAAAAGCACATTTTACGTCCATTAAAAAAACATCAAATTGATCAGAAATACAGTGTAGACATTGTTAATGCTGTAAATGACTATTGTAGCTGGAAACAGCTGATTTTGAATGGAATATCTACATAGGCGTACAGTGGCCCATTATCAGCAACCATCAGTCCTGTGTTCCAATGGCACGTTGTGTTAGCTAATCCAAGTTTATCTTTTTAAAAGGCTAATTGATCATTAGAAAACCCTTTTGCAATTATGTTAGCACAGCTGAAAATTGTTGTCCTGATTAAAGAAGCAATAAAACTGGCCTTTAGATTAGTGGAGTATCTGGAGCATCAGCATTTGTGGGTTCGATTACAGGCTCAAAATGGCCAGAAACAAATAACTTTTTTTCTGAAACTCGTCAGTCTTTTCTTGTTCTGAGAAATTAAGGCTGTTCCATGTGAGAAATTGCCAAGAAACTGAAGATCTTGTACAACGCTGTGTACTACTCCCTTCACAGAACAGCGCAAACTGGCTCTAACCAGAATAGAAAGAGTAGCCTAGTTCTTTAATCAGGACAACAGTTTTCAGCTGTGCTAACATAATTGCAAAAGGGTTTTCTAATGATCAATTAGCCTTTCAAAATGATAAACTTGGATTAGCTAACACAACATGCCATTGGAACACAGGAGGGATGGTTGCTGATATTGGGCCTCTGTCCACCTATGTAGATATTCCATCCAAAATCAGCCGTTTCCAGCCACAATAGTCATTTACAGCATTAACAATGTCTACACTGTATGTTTGATCAATTTGATGTTATTTTAATGGACGTAAAATGTGCTTTTCTTTCAACAACAAGGTCATTTCTAAGTGACCCCAAACGTTTGAATGGTGGTGTACGTGTCAACAGACCTATGCATTCATCTACAGCATAACCAATAACTCTTACCCTAACCTTGACCCTACCATAACCATAGGTAATTCAACATGGGAGTGCTGGTCAGTCTTGTACCTTTTCCCCTTTAACGTATGGTATTGGGGTTTCTGAAAGGACACACATTCTGTTTGTACTCTCTCTGTATGTAGACAACTCAGCAGGGTTTGGTCTGGTGTCATGTGCCCCCACATTGCCAAACACACAAACAAAACAAACATATCCACTCATCATGAATATACATACTTACTTTACACACACACACACACACACACGCACGCACGCACGCACGCACGCACGCACGCACGCACGCACGCACGCACGCACGCACACACGCACAAACACACACACACACCAACACTGGGCTGATCAGGTTGACCTCCACTAATGCTGTTTCTGCTGAAACTGGTTTCTCTCTTGGCACAGATACAGAGAGAGAAATAGTGAAACGCAGGCACACACTCACACACACACTCACACACACGCACGCACACACACACACACACACACACGCATACACACACACACACTGCAAGGTTCACAGTTAGTTCACCATGCAGTGGTTGAGCAGTAATGCACAACAGCAACAGATCATAGCTTGTGATATTAACCCACAGAGGATAGCAGACAGCTAGAGAGACAATAGGCTCCTATAGAGAACCTCCAGGAGGAGATTCAATAACATGGGAGATACACAACCAGGAATGCCATCAAAGAATGCCATCGATCTGGCAGCAAAGCACTCTGGGTAAGACTGGGAATTGTTCTCAACGGAACACTGGTCACAATGCCAATCTGTGTTTCAGGGACAGTAGTCTGCAACGGTAGGCTTACATACATCCTTCTAAGAAAAGCCCAAGTTCTATTGAGAATGTTGCACTTCAACTCTGAAGAACATTTCGTGATGAAGTCCATGATGACGGCCGAAGCGTCATGTTTTAAACTTGAATTAGACACAGATTTTAGAGTTGTGACTATTCCTTCCATGTGCGACCACTCCTTTCTTGTCTCACATTTCTTGAGTGCCTTCTACTCCTCTCCAAAGTCTCACTGCAACAAATAACATCCATGATGAAATGCAGATTAAATGAAGGTTAATATCATAGTCTGGAATTAATTCTGTTTACATTAGCAGGCATTAGAATATTCAGCGGTTTGAAAATAAAAGAGCAGGCAAATGTGCATGTGTCCACCATTCTGTGCCTGTGTGCATTTGTTTGTATATAATGACAGGACTATTATGTTGGGACATTTGCAGTCTTGCCCAAATGATTGTTCTCCCTAGCAAGTGCAATGGAATATGATGGAGGGGAAGAGCGATAGAAATTGACACCAGCATGAATATTATTACATGAAGAAAATTGTTTGTTGGCAAATAGAATCACATGACAAACTCACACTGATAGAGTTGGTAACATTCACAGGTAGTAAGAAATGTAATGTAGACACACACACAATCCAGACTTAATGTTCTGTTCTCAATATTTCCAGAAAATGTATTGTATTTTCCTCACCGGAAGAGTGAACAACATTGTAGCTACACTCTTAGAATAAAAAGTGTTATCTAGAGCCTAAAAGGGTTCTTTGGCTGTCCCCATAGCCCTTTGAAGAACCCTTTTTGGTTCCAGGTAGAACCCTTTCCAATTCTTCTCTTATGGGGACAACCGAAGTACCATTTTGGAGGAGGAAGGGGGAGGAACGAGAGGAGAGGAGAGGAGGAGGGGGGGGAACGAGAGGAGAGGAGGAGGAGGAGGGGGGAGGAACGAGAGGAGAGGAGGAGGAGGGGGGAGGAACGAGAGGAGAGGAGAGGAGGAGGAGGGGGGAGGAACGAGAGGAGAGGAGGAGGAAGAGGAGGGGGGAGGAACGAGAGGAGAGGAGAGGAGAGGAGAGGAGGAGGAGGGGGAGGAACAAGAGGAGAGGAGGGGAGGAGGAGGGGGGAGGAACGAGAGGAGAGGAGAGGGGGAGGAGGGGGGAGGAACGAGATGAGAGGAGAGGAGCAGGAGGGGGGAGGAACGAGAGGAGAGGAGAGGAGGAGGAGGGGGGAGGAACGAGAGGAGAGGAGAGGAGGAGGGGGGGGGGGAACGAGAGGAGAGGAGTAGGAGGAGGAGGAGGGGGAGGAACGAGAGGAGAGGAGAGGAGGAGGAGGGAGGAACGAGAGGAGAGGAGAGGAGGAGGAGGGGGGAGGAACGAGAGGAGAGGAGGGGAGGAGGAGGGGGGAGGAACGAGAGGAGAGGAGAGGAGGAGGAGGGGGGAGGAACGAGAGGAGAGGAGAGGAGGAGGAGGGGGGAGGAACGAGAGGAGAGGAGAGGAGGAGGAGGGAGGAACGAGAGGAGAGGAGAGGAGGAGGAGGGGGGAGGAACGAGAGGAGAGGAGGAGGAGGGAGGAACGAGAGGAGAGGAGAAGGAGGGGGGAGGAACGAGAGGAGAGGAAAGGAGGAGGAGGGGTGGGGGCACATGCACAGGAAAGGCTGGCGTCACACTGCCATCTAGTGATGGCACAGGAATCTTCTAGGCATGCGGGTCCAGTCAAAATGACAGCCACCTGCATGGCCATTACTAAAACATGTATGTCCAGCTCCCTCCAGCTTCATATTTGGAATCACAAAAACCCTTCATGATGAGCTCTCACACACACACAGAAATCCATCCTGAACAGACTAAATCATAATATTTATTGGTTTATTGTGGGCAACGCAATGAGCGAAACAGACGCTTGTTTCCTCTCTCTTATCAGCCTTTTTTGAGGCAATGGCCTGTCTGTCAGAGGTCAGGGAGGTCAGCGTAATCATTGGAGGAATACGTTTAGCATATCTTAGCGGCAATTGAGTCGTTTTGCTGGCGGCCAGTGTGACGGAGAGAAAAAGGGAAGGAGGGAGGAACGGAGTGACTAAAGATTGATTGTCCCGGCAGGAGCATTCATTAGATTCTGGAGAATGGATGCTGAGAGGAGGAGAGGGAGAGGGACAATGGATAGAGAAAGGGGGTGAGAGAGCGAAAGAGAGGGTGTGGATTTCTCTTAGTATGCCTCTCACTTCCCCCACTCCCTCTCTCTCTCTCTCTCTCTCTCTCTCTCTCTCTCTCTCTCTCTCTCTCTCCCTCTCTCTCTCTCTCTCTCTCTCCCTCCCTCTCTCTCTCTCACCAAGTGTGTTGATCGTTACACCTTTACACTGTCCCACTGGGAGTTTCATGGTGAGCTGCGGAGTTAGAGAGAGCTGGCAGAGATGCAGTCTACAGTTAAGAGGTAGACAGACCAAAACATCCTAGAGCACACATACCTTTTCTGACTGGCAAACACACAGACTGGCAGCCTCATTCTACAGTAAGGCCAAACACTCACACATCATCGTAGCACTCCCTTCCAAACAAATCTGCTATTTTTCACATGGGTGCTCAGAAATGCAATGAATCTTAATAAATATCCATTTGAATGTCATTTTCATCTGACGTTAACCATCACAGGAAGACAGGAACAGGGAAATACTCCAAACGCATACGGTGTCATTTGATGTCACCAGGAAATAAAGAGGCCATAAATGTGAATGTGTGAGTTGGTCTGGTATGTCATTACAAAGTCTTATGTGCAGTCCTCCCTCCAAGCGGAGCGCGTTAACTGGCTCCCAATAGCCCCTGAGGTAAATCAGCTCCATTTATTGTCTCCATTACCTGGGTGTTCATACATCCCCCGCCAGATGCTTTTTCATTTGGTAGCGGATCATCAAAGTGTGACTGACAGATGTCAGATATGATTAGATTCCCACCAAGCAACGCAGAGCCAAGGTGGAATCTCTCTCTCTCACTTCCTCCCTCTGTAATGCAGAACACCTCCATCCACAGCTCTCAAATGTCAGCCATGAAATGAAACAGACATTCCAAATGAGGGAACAGCTTGAGCTAATATCCCATTACAAATGCTGTTTACTTCATCTCCTCGGATGTGTCTGGATTCGCTGCTATAACCACTCCATGACTCTATATTCTATCCGGCCAAAGAGAGAGAGAGAGAGAGAGAGAGAGAGAGAGAGAGAGAGAGAGAGAGAGAGAGAGAGAGAGAGAGAGAGAGAGAGAGAGAGAGAGAGAGAGAGAGAGAGAGAGAGAGAGAGAGAGAGAGAGAGAGAGAGAGAGAGAGAGAGAGAGAGAGAGAGAGAGAGAGAGAGAGAGAGAGAGAGAGAGAGAGAGAGAGAGAGAGAGAGAGAGAGAGAGAGAGAGAGAGAGAGACTGGTGCCTCCTACCGTTCATGGGTGACATGTGCCACAGTGGCCTCTGACTTCAGTGCCAGAAGCAGCAGCTAATGATAATTAGTCAGTCCCTTTGTCCTTGAGGTTTGGACTGGTTCCCCTCGTCCCCTGTTGACCAGACCATAAGGGAGACTTCTCCAACTGGGCTATCCATCTAGCTAAAGCTAATATACTGTTAGAATTGTATCATTCACACACAAGTATATAAAAACATATCACATACAATTAAGCTCTCAAATAATCACATAATTAAGAGGTGAGAGTATTTTGGTTATTTTTCTTGGCAAGTTAATGCCCCTAATGTTCCAGCTTACAAACATTATGTTCCAGCTTACAAATGTCACATCCCCAGCCCAGTTTCCCTCCCAGCCCTGTTACTCTCTCAGTTGTCTTGTTGCTTTGTTGTTGTTGTTGTATTCCCTGTGTTCAGCATGGTGATAACTGCTGGTGTGAACTGTGAAGTGTTCTTAACCGGCCCCTTTGTGTTCAGGTTCCTCGCGTTCGATTGGTAGTCAACCGGCACACAGAGAAGACGAATACACAGTTCTTATCCCTCTGACCTCACATAGAGAATACTGTTGCTGGGCCAGAGCTTTTCCTTTCTCATTCCTCTTTCTCTTCTCTCCTCTCCCCAGCTGTTCTCTTCCCTTCTCTTCTCTCCCCTTCATTTCTCTCCACTTCTCTCCCCTTCTCTTTTCTCCTCTCCATTTCTCTCCACTTCTCTTCCCTTCTCTTCTCTCCCCTTCTCTTTTCTCCTCTTCATTTCTCTCCACTTCTCTTCCCTTCTCTTCCGTTCCCTTCTCTTCTCTCCCCTTCTCTTCTCTACTCTCCACTTCTCTTCTCTTATCTTATCCTCTGTTCTGCTTCTCCTTCTCTTATCTTCTCCCCTGCTCTCCTTATGCAGTCCTCTCTTCTCTGTTCTTATCTGCTGGCCTGTCCTTTTTCATTAGCCAGCAGATTTTTCACATCTCTGCGTGTTTAGTGTTCATTGGCCTCTTGCTGTCCCAGTTTGAGTTGGACATGGTAAAGTGTACTGTATATCAAAATAAGTGGCACGACACAAAATACGAGGATTTAAGCAAATGGACGTATGGCTGACTAGTAAACGGACCCTGAAAGTACACCTGCTCAGAGTGATGTCAACCGAGTAACGGCTTCAGACAGCTCCGTTAGATTGGATTTCTTCGTCTTCATCTGATGTTTTTGGATGAAGGGGAGAGAAACATACTACAAACCATCTATATTTCCTTTCGCTCAGATGTTCTCTTAGAGACCCTCTAGAAAATGATAGACCACAGTCAATCATCACATGCTGTCAGAGAATTGCATTGTGCTCTAACCCCTGGCCTACACCCGACACTCTTAGTCCTTTAGGTTCTTTGTCATGTGGCTTCTGCATTAGCCAATGACGGTTCGAGTCAGTGTTTGGAACTTAGAATGGAGGGGTGGGGCCGTCTGACAGCATGGCGATGTCATTCCATTTTCCTTTTTAGATCATCCAGCACGTAACACAATGTGACAGGCAAAGCCAACTCCGGAAATCAAAGCCTTCCTTTAGCTTCCACATTCTCCGAATGAAAACTATTTGAGTGGCTTAGAAAAACTTCACAGCCGTGGAGAGAGGGGGGGGGGTTTAATTTCAGATAAGGCCCTGGAGCTGAATGTGAACTGCTGGAAATGTAAAAGTTCACATCTTAATCGACGTGACCAGGCTGAATTGAGAAGTGAAGAACTCATCTCCAGAGTCCCTGTTTTTTTGTTTTTCTTCGGAATAGTCGAAAGATGATGCAAAACCCTCTGCGGGATGGAAAGAGAAAGAGAGAGGGAGAGAGACAGAGAGAGAGCGAGAGAGATGAGGTGGCCAACAAGGTAAGGTGGAAACTGAGCTGCACTACTTAACCTCCTGCCAAATATATGACCATATTAGAGACACATATTTCCCCCAGATTACACAGACCCACAAAGAATTCGAAAAACAAATCCAATTTTGAGTGCCCATCTATTGGGTGAAATACCTCAGTGTGCATCACAGCAGAAAGATGTGACCTGTTGACACAAGAAAAGGGAAACCAGTGAAGAACAAGCACCAGTGTAAATATAACCTATATTTGTGTTTATTTATTTTCTCATTTGTGCTTTAACTATTTGCACATCATTACAACACTGTATATAGACATAATACAACATTTGAAATGTCTTTATAATTTTGGAACTTTTGTCAGTGTAATGTTTACTGTTCATTTTTATTGTTTATTTCACTTTAGTCTTGTATCTATTTCACTTGCTTTGGTAATGTAAACATATGTTTCCCATGCCAATAAAGCCCCTTGAATTTAAATTGAATTGAGAGGGAGACTGTGAGAGAGTGAGAGAGAGAGAGCGAGAGAGGTAGACAGAGAGAGAAAGAGGGAAAGGGAGACTGCGAGAGAGGGAGACTGTGAGAGAGAGAGAGAGAGAGAGAGGGGGGGGGGGGGCTGAGAGAAGCAGTGTGGTCTGTCTGCTGAGGTACACCTACTGTAGCCAGACATCACAGGCTTTGGTTAGCAGCACAAACACCATTTGTTTAGTTGAGCTGCGGTTGTATCATCCGTTCTATTGATTTGTCTGTGATGGTGCTGTCGTTATCAAGCCCAGATATTCTCTCCTAAAGCCAGCTGCTAAGTCGACCTTCTAGAAGAAGCAATGAAGTCACTGCCACTTCATGTGTTACACTATTTACTTTCCTTTGGATTGTGTGTGTGGTGTGACGTGGTGTGTGTGTGGCGTGACGTGGTGTGTGTGTGGTGTGACGTGGTGTGTGTGTGGTGTGACGTGGTGTGTGTGTGGTGTGACGTGGTGTGTGTGTGGTGTGACGTGGTGTGTGTGTGGTGTGACGTGGTGTGAGTGTGGTGTGACGTGGTGTGTGTGTGGTGTGACGTGGTGTGTGTGTGTGGTGTGACGTGGTGTGTGTGTGGTGTGACGTGGTGTGTGTGTGGTGTGACGTGGTGTGTGTGTGGTGTGAAGTGGTGTGTGTGTGGTGTGACGTGGTGTGTGTGTGGTGTGACGTGGTGTGTGTGTGGTGTGACGTGGTGTGTGTGTGGTGTGACGTGGTGTGAGTGTGGTGTGACATGGTGTGTGTGTGGTGTGACGTGGTGTGTGTGTGTTTATATGTTTTGTCTGCAACGTTTATCTTAATTAAGAAATGAAAGCAGAGTTGCTGTCACACACTATTAGATGATCAATGCATGATCTTGTTTGTTGCTGTTGTATTCCCAGTATGTTGTTAATTCCCTGTTTGTTTTCCAGACGTACAGTAGTTCAGGAACAAAGGCCACCTCTAGTCTGACAGAGCATGATAAGACAGAAACACACATTGTGGAACTCTCTGAGGCGAGGATAACCACGCTCCCTACAGCCTCGCTACTCAGATGACAAGTTGGACGGGGCACTTAGCAGAGTCCCTAAATAGCAGCAACGTTGTGTGCGTTTCTGCACCGAGGAGAGTAGAGAGATGGGAGGCAGAGGGAGACTGAAAGAGAACACATTGTTCAGTGTCTCCCTGAGAGAGCAGAGGCTATAGGAACAGCGGCGTTGGGGTGATGGGGCATTAGGCAACAACAGCGTCCTTGGCTGCTTCTCTCACTGTATGCAGACTCCAGTGGATGCAGACTCTAGATAAGACCTGCTGTGTTTATTGCAAAGGCCTGAGCTATGGTCCACCTACTGAATTATGGTCCACATACTGAGCTATGGTCCACATGCTGAGCTATGGTCCACCTACTGAATTATGGTCCACATACTGAGCTATGGTCCACATACTGAGCAATGGTCCACATACTGAGCTATGGTCCACATACTGAGCAATGGTCCACATACTGAATTATGGTCCACATACTGAGCAATGGTCCACATACTGAATTATGGTCCACATACTGAGCAATGGTCCACATACTGAGCTATGGTCCACATACTGAGCTATAGTCCACATACTGAGCTATGGTCCACATACTGAGCTATAGTCCACATACTGAGCTATGGTCCACATACTGTATGATTGACAACTCTGCCTTGTCCTCTCTAGACCTGCTGGCATAGTTAATAGTAAACTCAAAGCAGACAGACATTAACACTTTATTTACAACTAACTGTGAATAAGCTACTCAACTATCAACTAACCTTAACAAGTTGTTGCATATCAACAAAGTTGCTGTTGATGGTTTGATGTGAGTTTGAACATCTGTAGACTATCAATAGGGGACTGTGGGATCTATGGCAGTAAGGTGATGAACAAATGTGTCTACAATAAGTGAGTGCATCACAATAACCTGTAGCCTACAGTATGAAACCAAGTCTTCCTAGCTGCCTGTTGATAAGGCAATTCCCACACTTGGAAATTACCTGAATTTACCTAGAAATCGCTTGAAAATACAAGGGGCTGAATGCTGTGCATTCAGTAAACAGTAAATTCAAGAGGAAGAAGAAGGATCACCAAAAAAGAAAGAAGAAAACAACAATAAATCTATTTGTTAGGTTGGGCTCAGTAAGAGAAATAATTATATTGGACTGTTTGATTATGGGCTAAGGAGCTAGTTAATTCCCCTTAGCAGGCAAACAGGCCTTTGCTCTCTCTGCAGACTAATGATGTGGGCATTGGGCCAAACAGCAGAGCTGCATTAGGCTTAGTGTCATTTACACTGACTGATTACTCTCTCTCTCTCTCTCCCCTCCCCCTCTGTCTCTCGCTCTCTATCTCCCCCTCCCCCTCTGTCTCTCTCTCTCTCTTTCTCTCTCCCCCTCCCCCTCTGTCTCTCTCTCTCTTTCTCTCTCCCCCGCTCGATTATTCTCTATTTCTCTCTCTCTCCCCCTCTCAATTATTCTCTCTCTCTCTCAATTATTCTCTCTATCTCTCTCTCTCTCTCTCTCCTCCTCTCGATTATTCTCTCTCTCTCTCCCCCCCCTCTCCATTATTCTCTCCCCTTCTCCATTATTCTCTCCCCTTCTCCATTATTCTCTCCCCTTCTCCATTATTCTCTCCCCTTCTCCATTATTCTCTCCCCTTCTCCATTATTCTCTCCCCTTCTCCATTATTCTCTCTCTCTCTCTCTCTCTCTCGATTATTCTCTCTCTCTCTCTCTCTCTCGATTATTCTCTCTCTCTCTCTCTCGATTATTCTCTCTCTCTCTCTCTCTCGATTATTCTCTCTCTCTCTCTCTCTCTCGATTATTCTCTCTCTCTCGATTTCTCTCTCTCTCGATTTCTCTCTCTCTCGATTTCTCTCTCTCTCGATCTCTCTCTCTCTCTCTCTCTCTCGATTTCTCTCTCTCTCTCTCGATTTCTCTCTCTCTCTCTCAATTTCTCTCTCTCTCTCTCGATTATTCTCTCTCTCGATTATTCTCTCTCTCTCTCTCGATTATTCTCTCTCTCTCTCTTGATTTCTCTCTCTCTCTCTCGATTTCTCTCTCTCTCTCTCTCGATTTCTCTCTCTCTCTCTCTCGATTTCTCTCTCTCGATTTCTCTCTCTCTCGATTTCTCTCTCTCTCGATTTCTCTCTCTCTCTCTCGATTTCTCTCTCTCTCGATTATTCTCTCTCTCGATTATTCTCTCTCTCTCTCTCGATTATTCTCTCTCTCTCTCTCGATTATTCTCTCTCTCTCTCTCAATTTCTCTCTCTCTCTCTCTCTCTCTCTCTCTCTCTCTCTCTCTCTCTCTCTCTCTCTCTCTCTCTCTCTCTCTCTCTCTCTCTCTCTCCATTATTATCTCTCTCTCTTTCTCCCTCTCCATTATTCTCTCTCTCTCCCTCTCCCTTTCTCTCTCCCTCTCTCGATTATTCTCTCTCTCTCTCGATTTCTCTCTCTCTCTCGATTTCTCTCTCTCTCGATTTCTCTCTCTCTCGATTTCTCTCTCTCTCTCTCTCTCTCGATTTCTCTCTCTCTCTCTCTCTCGATTTCTCTCTCTCTCTCTCAATTTCTCTCTCTCTCTCTCGATTATTCTCTCTCTCGATTATTCTCTCTCTCTCTCTCGATTATTCTCTCTCTCTCTCTTGATTTCTCTCTCTCTCTCTCGATTTCTCTCTCTCTCTCTCTCGATTTCTCTCTCTCTCTCTCTCTCTCGATTTCTCTCTCTCGATTTCTCTCTCTCTCGATTTCTCTCTCTCTCGATTTCTCTCTCTCTCGATTATTCTCTCTCTCGATTATTCTCTCTCTCTCTCGATTATTCTCTCTCTCTCTCTCGATTATTCTCTCTCTCTCTCTCGATTATTCTCTCTCTCTCTCTCTCTCTCTCTCTCTCTCTCTCTCTCTCTCTCTCTCTCTCTCTCTCTCTCTCTCTCTCTCTCTCTCTCCATTATTATCTCTCTCTCTTTCTCCCTCTCCATTATTCTCTCTCTCTCCCTCTCTCTCTCTCTCTCCCCCTCTCGATTATTCTATGTCTCTCTCTCCATGTTCTGAATACAGAGGAAGGTATAATTTATTGAGTTGTGTTTGATCAAGTCTGTCTGGACAACTCAATCACATACAGTGTCTGTCTGGCACAAGAGATATCACTGAGCGACATTACCCCTGAATGAGTACAGTCCTCTTCACAACAGTCTGCTTAATACTACTAAAGAATGGGCAAATGCTCATGGTGCCCAAGCAGACTAAATAATAGAATAGAATCTAGGAAAAAAATGTAATAATGCTCTCATACCTCATTGACCACAATATAAATAGGTAAAGGATAGTGAAGTCATCTGATAAACTAATTGATCAGTGGCTGAGGTTTATCGGTTGCGGATTTTCTAAGATTACTTGGGAAGATAGAATGTGTAGCTAGCTATGCCTACTGTCTGTCAAACAGTACTATAAGCAGAGAATAGAAGAATGAACCCTAAACTACCACAAAGGGACTACTGAGGAACCCACCCAGCCTGAAACATTAGCGAGGCAACATCGACGCGAACATCCCTAGTCTCTGACCTGCGACCAGGGGTGGCACTACATTGATTTTACATTGACTGCCCTCCCCAGTCTCCAGGCTCTGTTCTTTGGTGTAGCCACATCGACCCAGAGTGAATAGGCCCTGGGCCCCAGGAACCACAGGTGGTGGCATTGACCCACCCCAGACTGAGAGCAGAATCCAGGGGAGAGAGGGGGTTGGTGGGGGTGGTCTGGGGATCGACCTCTCAGGGTGGATGTTTCTCTCTCTTACAGATCCCATCAATATGTCTCTAGGTACTAACTGACTGAGTAGGGGACAATAGACCTTTCATTTTCTCTTTCTTTCTTCTGCATCCTTCTATTCTTCTCTTTAGACTGTAGATAAGAGAATAAAGAAATGCCCTGAAATACATTTCTGTTTTTATTGATTATTTTCACTGTGTACCATGGATATGATATTTTTATTTCTGTTATTATCTTGTCTTGTCTTTGAGATAGATTGTACAAGTGCATTACAGCTTTTACATCCACTAGTCACTGTATTGCATGATCATGATTTCTTAGCCAATCAAATACTGACTCTATCATAAAATGCTCTATTTGTCTGGCATCTTGGACATTTGTTTTGTTTTCTATATAGTTGTATCAGAAATGTAATTCATGGGTATTGAGTTGGGTCTTATTCTTGTACTGTTTTGCCTTCCTCAAGGCATGCTGCTGGGGTTTGTTTGTCAGTGTCAAAGTGTAGCAAAACAACCCTGCAGTAATCATAATCCTGTGGTCCACGACACTCGTCCAAAAACAGCACAGTGAATTCCATGCCTCCGCTTTCAAACGCCTGTTTTATAACACTTCAGAGAGGGCTGACTGGCTGGCTCCAGGCAATGGGGTGCCAGGAACACACACACAAGCAGTGAAATAATGGAATAGTCAGGGGCAATGGGCAACTTTACAAACAGGAGTACTTGCTACAGAAGTGGATAGGGAAATGTCATGGTTCTAGAATGTAGCCATATTCAAATGGCCTGGAGTGACAGATGGAAACACATATCACTAAAGATGGATGGTTCTGTGGGTTCCAGAACACAAACACCATATACAGTCTACCTACTGCAGAAGGACATCATTTTCTATTTGCTTTCTATAACATTATTATAGACTGCCCTGGGAGAATACATGTGCTTCATCCAATTCATGAATTTAACCTTCATTTAACTAGGCAAGTCAGTTAAGAACAAATTCTTAATTACAGTGACGACCTACAGGGAAACAGTGGGTTAACTGCCTTGTTCAGAGTCAGAATGACAGAGTTTTACCTTGTCAGCTCGGGGATTTGATCCAGCAACATTTCGGTTACTGTCCCAATGCTCTAACCACTAGACTACCTGCCGCCCTGACACATATGGTTGGGAGCGTACACTTCAGTACCAAAAGTATGTGGACACATGCTCGTCAAACATCTCATTCTAAAATCATGGGCATTAATATGGAGTTGGTCCCCTACTTTGCTGTTGCAACAGCCTCTACTCTTATGGGAAGGCTTTCCGCTAGATGTTGACACATCGCTGCGGGGACTTGTTTCCATTCAGCTTTAGTGAGGCCGGGCACTAATGTTGGGCGATTAGGCCTGGCTCGCAGTCGGCGTTCCAATTCATCCCAAAGGTGTTCGATGGAGTTGAGGTCAGGGCTCTGTGCAGGCCAGTCAAGTTCTTCTACACCGATCTCTACAAACCATTTCTGTATGGACCTTGCTTTGTACACGGTGCATCATCATGCTGAAACAGGAAGGGTCTTCCCCAAACTGTTGCCACAAAGTTGGAAGTGCAGAATTGTCTAGAATGTGAATGTACAGTCGTGGCCAAACGTTTTGAGAATGACACAAATATTAATTTTCATGAAGTCTGCTGCCTCAGTTTGTATGATTACAATTTGCATATACTCCAGAATGTTATGAAGAGTGATCAGATGAATTAAAATTAATTGCAAAGTCCCTCTTTGCAAAGTCCCTCTTTGCCATGCAAATTAACTGAATCCCAAAAAAACATTTCCACTGCATTTCAGCCCTGCCACAAAAGGACCAGCTGACATCATGTCAGTGATTCTCTTGTTAACACAGGTGTGAGTGTTGACGAGGACAAGGCTGGAGATCACTCTGTCATGCTGATTGAGTTCGAATAACAGACTGGAAGCTTCAAAAGGAGGGTGGTGCTTGGAATCATTCTTCCTCCTCTGTCAACCATGGTTACCTGCAAGGAAACACGTGTCGTCATCATTGCTTTGCACAAAAAGGGCTTCACAGGCAAGGACATTGCTGCCAGTAAGATTGCACCTAAATCAACCATTTATCGTATCATCAAGAACTTCAAGGAGAGCGGCTCAATTGTTGTGAAGAAGGCTTCAGGGCGCCCAAGAAAGTCCAGCAAGCGCCAGGACCGTCTCCTAAAGTTGATTCAGCTGCGGGATCGGGGCACCACCAGTACAGAGCTTGCTCAGGAATGGCAGCAGGCATGTGTGAGTGCATCTGCACGCACAGTGAGGCGAAGACTTTTGGAGGATGGCCTGGCGTCAAGAAGGGCAGCAAAGAAGCCACTTCTCTCCAGGAAAAACATCAGGGACAGACTGATATTCTGCAAAAGGAACAGGGATTGAACTGCTGAGGACTGGGGTAAAGTCATGTTCTCTGATGAATCCCCTTTCCGATTGTTTGGGGCATCCAGAAAAAAGCTTGTCCGGAGAAGACAAGGTGAGCGCTACCATCAGTCCTGTGTCATGCCAACAGTAAAGCATCCTGAGACCATTCATGTGTGGGGTTGCTTCTCAGTCAAGGGAGTGGGCTCACTCACAATTTTGCCTAAGAACACAGCCATGAATAGCCATGCCACTTAATATAATGTATATGTATATACTGTACTCGATACCATCTACTGCATCTTGCCTATGCCGTTCTGTACCATCACTTATTCATATATTTTTATGTACATATTCTTTATCCCTTTACACTTGTGTGTATAAGGTAGTAGTTGTGGAATTGTTAGGTTAGATTACTCGTTGGTTATTACTGCATTGTCAGAACTAGAAGCACAAGCATTTCGCTACACTCGCATTAACATCTGCTAACCATGTGTATGTGACAAATAAAATTTGATTTGATTTGATTTGAATAAAGAATAGTACCAACACATCCTCCGAGAGCAACTTCTCCCAACCATCCAGGAACAGTTTGGTGACGAACAATGCCTTTTCCAGCATGATGGAACACCTTGCCATAAGGAAAAGGTGATAACTAAGTGGCTCGGGTAACAAAACATCGATATTTTGGGTCCATGGCCAGGAAACTCCCTAGACCTTAATCCCATTGAGAACTTGTGGTCAATCCTCAAGAGGCGGGTGGACGAACAAAAACCCACAAATTCGGACAAACTCCAAGCATTTATTACTCTTTGCATCTACTTCATGAAATTGTCAATAAAAGCCTTGGACACGTATGAAATGCTTGTAATTATACTTCAGTATTCCATAGTAACATCTGACAAAATTATCTAAAGACACTGAGGCAGCAGGCTTGGTGAAAATTAATATTTGTGTCATTCTCAAAACTTTTGGCCACGAATGTATGCTGTAGCGTTAAGATTACCCTTCACTGGAACTAAGGAGCCAGAACGATGAAAAACAGCTCCAGACCATTATTCCTTCTCCACCAAACTTTACAGTGTGCACTATGCATTAGGACAGGTAGCATTCTCCTGGCATCCTCCAAACCCAGACACGTCCGTCGGACTGCCAGATGGTGAAGCGTGATTCATCACACAAGAGAACGCGTTTCCACTGCTTCAGTTCAATGACAGCGAGCTTTACACCACTCCAGCCGACACTTGGCATTGCGCATGGTGATCTTAGGCTTGTGTGCGGCTGCTTGGCCATGGAAATCCATTTCATGAAGCTCCCGACGATCAGTTCTTGTGCTGACGTTGCTTCCAGAGGCAGTTTGGAACTCGGCAGTGAGTGTTGCAGCCGAGGACAGACGTTTTTTACGTGCTACGCGCTTTAGCACTCTGCAGTCATGTTCTGTGATCTTGTGTTGCCTACCACTTTGCAGCTGAGCCGTTGTTTCTCCTAAACATTTCCACTTCACAATAACAGCACTTACAGTTGACCGGAGCAGCTCTAGCAGGGCAGAAATTTGACGAATTTACTCTTTGGAAAGGTGGCATCCTATGACAGTGCCATGTTGAAAGTCCCTGAGCTCTTCAGTAAGGCCATTCTACTGGCAATGTTTGTCTATGGAGATTGCATGGCTGTGTGCTTGATTTTATACACCTGTCAGCTATGGGTTTTCCAATGCCTCGCAAAGAAGGGCATCTATTGGTAGATGGGTGAAAAAAAAGCAAATATTGAATATCCTTTTGAGCATGGTGAAGTTATTAATTACACTTTGGATGGTGTATCAATACACCAAGTCACTACAAAGACACAGGCGTCCTTCCTAACTCAGTTGCAGGAGAGGAAGGACACTGCTCAGGGATTTCACCATGAAGCCAATGGTGACTTTAAAACAGTGGTTAATGGTTGTGATAGGAGAAAACTGAGGATGGATCACCAACAATGTAGTTACTTCACAATACTAACCTAAATGACAGAGTGAAAAGAAGGAAGCCTGTACAGAATAAAAATATTCCAAAACATGCATCCTGTTTGCAATAAGGCACTAAAGTAATGCTGCAAAATATGGTGTAAAACAATTAACTTTTTGTCCTGAATACAAAGTGTTATGTTTCGGGCAAATCCACTCTCCATAATTTCAAGCAAAGTGGTGGCTACATTATGTTATGGGTATGCTTGTCATCATTAATGACTGGGGCGTTTTTCAGGATAAAATAAACAGAACGTAGCTAAGCAAAGGCAAACTCCTAGTGGAAAAACTGATTCAGTCTGCTTTCCACCAGACATATTTCAGATTTCACCTTTTGAAAATAATAATGGGTAAATGTTGCATAATCCAGTTGTGGAAAGTTCTTAGAGACTTACCCAGAAATACTCACAGCTGTACAGTAATAGCTGCCAAAGTTGCTTCTACAAGTATTGACTCAGGCGTGTGAATACCTATGTAAATGAGATATTTCTGTCAGTTTCTATACATTTGAAAACATTTCTAACAGCATGTTTTCCCTTTGTCATAATGGTGTGTTAATACTTTCTGAAGGCACTGTATTACTGTTTTAAAAATATGTTCTGGGTTTTTGACACAAAGATAAACTATACTACTTGTCCAATCTTGACTACTGTCCGGTGATATAGTCAGGTTCAGCAAAGAAAGACCTAGCAAACCTGCAGCTGGCTCAAAACAAAGCAGCACGCCTTGTCCTTAACTGCACACGTGGAACTAACTTCAACAACATGCATGATAGTCTTTCATGGTTGAGGGTTGAGGAGAAATTGTCTTTTTAAGAAAAATGTGTATGTAGAAAATGCCTAACCATTTGCATAATCTTTTTGCATAGACTTCAAACAGACATACATACCCCACCAGACAAGCCACAATGGGTTTCTTCACTGTACCCAAGCCAAAAACAGATTTAAGATGTTACTCATTTATGTACAGAGCCATGACATCATGGAATACTCTGCCACCAGAGGTTACTCAGGCAAAAATAAAGTTCAGCTTTAAAAAAGAGACAAAAAACAATGGATCACAGCAGCTCTCGTCTTTCTAAAGATTTCATTTAAACCCCCTTGACTCGATGTCCACGCCCCCGCGGAAAATCGAATTAACATAACAAAAAATATCACCATAAAAATCTGTCACTTTAAGCTAGAGATATCTGTTTTTTTGCATTGAATGCGTCTCAATCTACCGCATCTGCTGTGAAAGGTGATCGAGCTAGAGCAACCATGAAACATCCTGAAAATACATATTTTCACAAAATCGTCTGTAGCATCCGAACGGTTAGGCCTACAAACTATCTTGGAAAGATGAGACTTTCACAAACACGATGGTGTTCTCTGTTTTGCACTACAACCCCCACAAGCGTCTTGTGACTCGTCTGAAGTTGGTACAGCCGATCCGCCAACTTCTGTCTGTAGCGTCCGAACAGTTCAGGCTACACACTAATATGACCCATCTGTGCAAAGGTGAGACTCACAAATACGTACATTCGGGCCTGACAAGACTGTTCTGAATGTCACCTGTTTCCAGTTGAAAGAAATTATGGAAATATGAGACTGTTTAGTGTCAAAAACGAGGGGTTAAATACATGTAAAAAGGAATAGACAAATGTTTCCTGATCTTTCTTATGTCTCTTAGATATAGAACAGACACTTCAGAACAAACTTTCTTCAGATTTTTTGTGGGGGACTATCTGTTGTTCCATGTAGTGAATATGTTATTCAGTGCATTTGTATGGGCTAATAGCAATAAGGCCAAATAAAATGTTTCATCAAATAATTGTTTTCTATTTTTTGGGGATAATTCAAGGGGTCTTTAAATTCAAAATTATCCTTGGCATGATCTTAAAACAAGTCCATATAGCTTAGTAGAACCCCCCTCCCCCGGCTTAGACAGGGCTTAGACTGTAATGGGTTAACTGTACTGTCTATAAGAATATGAATATGTATATATGAATAGTGTGTAAATAGTATTTTTTGTTGTCTCTTGGTGTCTTTCCAATATATAACTCTTATTTTATGTTTTATTTTTTATTTAGAATGTAATGTAATATCTAATACTGTTCTTGTCTATAACAACTTTGTACTTTGTCATGTATTTGTATGTTTTATGTGGACCCCAGGAAGAGTAGCTGCTGCACATGCACTAGCTAATAATATCCTAATAAACTAAACTAAACCACACAGGGGCTGTGGTATCAAAGATTGGATTTAGAAAGTAAAGTGCCATTTACCCATTAGAAAGGTTGGCCCTAGAGCAGGAATTACAAAACTTGTGTTGAACAGCTATTGTGTCATTTGCAAAAACAAAACTCAAGGCGATTTTGATCATCTAAAGCATTTTAGTCAGTTTTCTATTCAATGTAATATTTTGTCTCTTTGTCTTGTGTGCCACGATGTTATCATGACAACCCTGGGGTATACTGGTGTAAATATATAGGGGACTGTTCGTAAAATGTATATCTAAGGAGTATTGTATCAAGACCTGTCTGTGAGACTCGTCATCTCAAGTTCCCCACAGAAAGATACGGCCTCAGTAGGACCAACACACATCTGTTGTCTTAGTGTTGCTTGACTGTTGTTATCCTGTGCATGTATTGGTTTCCCCGATGCTGTCTATCTTCAGACATGTTCTACAGTGAAATTCAAGATTCAATCTGACAACACAAATTAGATCGCTGTAATTACTTTAGTGCTGTCATTTAAAAAAAAATGTATGATTATGTAGTATGTTGAGATTTATCATTTCATATAAAAAGAGACTATAGAACTTCTACATCTCTGCCTGTCAGCAACCTATTCTGTATCCCTAGACCAGGAAGAAGCTACTGACACCCCCTTTTGTAGGCCCGCGGATCTCAGTCGGGTCTCAACTTACTGTTGAGAGTTAGAATAATAGAATACACAAGGTGTCATTTCAAAATGTGGTTGTGCATCAAGACTTACTCAATTAGCCCATGTCAGCATTTAGATTGGTAAATTAGTATAGTGGCCAACTATCTAAGCTTGTAGTAAGCATGGTCGAATCATCAGTTATCATATTAAAAACTGAAAACATGGCCTCCTGAGTGGCGCAGCGGTCTAAGGCACTGCATCGCAGTGTTGCAGCGTCACTATAGCCTGGGGTTTGATCTCAGGCTGTGTCACAACTGTCCGCGACCGGGAGTCCCATAGGGCGGTGCACAATTGGCCCAGCGTCGTCCGGGTTAGGGAAGGGTTTGGCCGTGGGGCCTTTACTTGGCTCATCGCGCTCTAGTAACTCCTTGTGGCAGGCCGGTCGCCTGCAAGCTGACCTTTGTCGTCAGTTGGACGGTGTTTCCTCCAACACATTGGTGCAGCTGGCTTCCGGGTTAAGCGAGTGGGTGTTTAGAAGCGCGGCTTGGCGGGGCATGACTCGACCTTTGCCTCTCCTGAGCCCCTTTGGGGAGTTGCAGCGATGAGATAAGATCGCAATTGGATATCATGAAAAAGGGGGTAAAAAAACATAAAACATAAATAGACTCGACCCTATGGGAAAATGTGTGTAATTGCAGAATATTTGTGTTATAAAATTGCAAAATCGTCTCGACGCTTCATGGCAAAAATGTGAAGAATTGCAGAATAATTGCTTTAAAATGGCACCATTTTCTCTACGCCCCATTGTAAAATGTGTAAAATCGCATAATTGTTTTCTCTCTCTCTTTGCTGTCTCGAGTGGCCCGCTAAAATGTTTTGCTTGCAAGGTGGCGGGGGGTATCGATGTGGGTACGCAGACCCACGAGACACTGTGGCCCCTTGAGATTAGTTCCGTTTTTTTGTGACCCCTATCCCCATCAAAGTTGTCCATACCTGCCCTAGACGGATGAAAATGCACACTGGAAGTGACAAAGTGCAGGCTGGCAGGTCAATTAGACACTGGTTGTGACTTCAGATCAATCATTTGCATCAGAGCCAGTGTATTCAGCAATATACTTTAAATGTACTTCTCTCATCATTGTCAATCTCCTTCTGTCATTGCTCCAGATGACAATAGAGGAACCAGGCTTGTAGTTGATCCACCATCTTATCTCTCCTGAAGAGTGGCGACCTGTCAATGACCTGCCCATTTATCAGTCTAATCACATCCCCTATCACAAACACACACAGTCACACACATGGGGAGGTGGCTGGTGCTGGTGCTGGTGGTTTCTTCATAAAGGAAACAGTATGTGGTCTTACCCAAATGTTTTAGTACATTTCATTACCGGGCCATTTACAGTTACAATCCTAGTCCAGAGATCCATCTGGCCATATGTCCACCCCAGCCCAGTTCACTCCCCTCTCTCCTCTTCTCTCTCAGGTCTCAACACTGGCGTGATGTGGTGCTGAATGTAAATAAACATGCTGGACGTCTTCCTCATCTTGTGTTCCCTCATAGTCACTTATGGACACACAACTGCATTTGCACACGTGCACACGTGCACACACACACATACACACACACACACTCAAATAAGTCAACATTGAGAAAGATAAAACACAGCTACCTCAAGTGAACCAGCTACCTGTGAAACCCTTAATAACTCCAGAGAAGAACATTCAGCACAAGAACAAGAGAGAGAGAGAAACATTCACCCTGATAAATCGGTACAGCACAAAACATGTCTACCTCAAGTAAAGTAACTTTAAGAAAATGTGCTAATCCATAAGGAGAACATTCAGAACAATAACAAAAGTAAAAACATTCACCTTGAGAAAAAGGTACAGGGACACACTGATTAGCCAAACCCCATGCATAACCGTTACCTCTTAAGGATTGTACCCTTTTTTTTAAATGTTCGCCTGAAATGACATACCCAAATCTAACTGCCTGTAGCTCAGGACCTGAAGCAAGGAAATGCATATTCTTGATACCATTGGTTCTGTGATACCAAAGTGGTTCCTTTGGTATTCTTGATACCAAAGGAACCACTTTGAAGTTTGTGGAAATGTGAAATTAATGTAGGAGAATATAACACATTAGATCTGGTAAAAGATAATATAATAAAAAAAACATGCGTTTTTTTTTATTTTTTTTATAATCTTTGAAATGCAAGAGAAAGGTTATATAATCCGATAGGAGTTTAGGCGCAATTTAGATTTTGGCCACCAGATGGCAGCAGAGTGTGTGTGCAAAGTTTCAGTGAAGCATTACGTTACTACTATATTTTGTATCAAGTCTGCCAGGAGTTTTTCCAAATGAGCCGAATTGGTCAATTGATACATTTTCAAGTACATAACTACAGAGAACATGCAAAAAATGCTATGGTAAAAGAGACAGCAGCAGGGGTCAAACTGTAGAACCCAGTTCCCACATTTGAATATAAAACAGATTTTATGAAATAAAACTATGTTACATTTTATCTCTGGGACCCGCAGGATGACAAATCAGAGCAAGATTACTGAATGTACGTACCTCATTTACCTTCAGAGGTCAATGTATCAAATCAGTTGCCATGATATAAGCTTTTTGTTGTGGTGCGCTCTCCTCAAACAATAGCATGGTATTTTTTCACTGTAATAGCTACTGTAAATTGGACAGTGCAGTTAGATTAACAAGTTGGCTGTTACTTACAACGTCACACGTTAGCAACAATCGTCCCGGTTTAGGGAAACTGATCCCGTAGAGGTTAATGATTTAACTACATGTTTTCATAGAGCTGTCCTAGATAATCTATTAGGGTGACATCATCAACAATACAACAGCAGGCCTCTAGACTAAAGGAACACTTGATCTGTTGTTTTCCATTGCTCCTCTCATCCATAATGCTGTTTGCTGTTGCTCTTGAGAGGAGAGGCTGACCTGTCATTATGTGATCATTGGTATGATTATTAACAAGGAGATTGTTATGGCGGTGAAATGACAAAGGCCGAAAGGACGGTGAAAGGGCAACTGCACTTAAAAAAGACACACACACACACATACACACACAGAATGACATACTTTAAAATGACATACTTTGACCACTCTTCTATCTGCTTCTACCAACCATTGGAACTCTTCCAAGACAAGGTAAGCTTTTGATTTTACAAATGTATTGCCACAGGGCCCGCCGGTCTAAGTGCTAAATTGCTTACCGGCTGTACACTGTACTGCATGATTGTAGTGGGTTTACTGAAGTGTTAGTTCTAGTAGGTATGTTGAATATGACGTTACTTTAACTAATATGGTGACAACGCTTTAGACTGTGTAGCAGTTAGCGTTTATGTTATGAAGGTTTAGCTTGAATGTTTTTTCCCGCCTGGTCACAGACAGCTGATGTGTTGTGCATTGAAGTCCACAAGCGAAGGGAAAAGGTGAGAGGAGAGTGCGTATATGCGAGAAGAAATACAACCAGCTGTTTGTATATGGTTGCTATGAAAGTGAACTGTGTTTACGTGTGATCAGGGGTGTATTCATTCCACTGAATCTGTTGAAAAAAAATCTAAAACGGAAGCAAATTAAACGAAACGGAGATAAACATACCTGAATTTGTCCAACAGAAACTCTCGCTTGCAACTGCTGGACTAATGATTACACCCTAGATGAACTAGATGCAGGTAAGAGTGTGCACATTTTTCTCTCGACCTGTGCACGTATGTTGTAAACTTTCATTCATAGGCTAGGTTGTAGCAACCTCATGATGGGTATATGGAAAATGTTTGTATCTTGTAGTAAGTAGTCTAAAGCTATCGATTTTACATTGAGCTGGGTGAATGGAATATGAATGACAGTCATCCAATATGGTGTAAAAGAAATAGGCTCACTACAAAAAATGGTACCGAGCGCACTTCCAACCTCACACAATGCCGCTGGTCATCTGGAAGCAACGGGGGAATGAGGGAGAAAGAACATGGGAGGGAATGACTTACTTGACTTAATCCTCTTGGTCTCATTGGGAGCATAGGGCGTCCATGGCTATCAACCTCACTTTTCTCCTTGAGAGGGAATGTGTGACTGTACAGCTTCAGATCTGAGCTGGGCTCATCTGAACACTTAAGGGCCACTGTTAGATTAGTGTTAGGTTGAGGCGCTGGAGTGCTGGAGTTCGGTGCAATGACAAAGCTCTCTCTCAATATGGCCCCCCATGCTCCTATTGAGTAGCTCAGCTGTGGAAGAAGTAGACAGTGAGGAAAAGCAAGGCCAATTAATTGCTTCTTATTCAGGCCATCGATTTCATTAAGTGGTTCGGCTGAAAAGGCCATTTGGGAAAGCAATCCTGACAGTTAACTTTGGCTCACCATTTGAAGCAATTTAGGACTGTTTAACGTGCATCAATGATAGGCTAAATATATTTTTTTATATGAATTAATTGTGTGTTGTGGGTAGATCCGTATCTGCTTCAATGTGTCGTTTTTGAGTGGTTGTGTGTGTGTGTGTGTGTGTGTGTGTGTGTGTGTGTGTGTGTGTGTGTGTGTGTGTGTGTGTGTGTGTGTGTGTGTGTGTGTGTGTGTGTGTGTGTGTGTGTGTGTGTGTGTGTGTGTGTAGAGTCAGGAGACTTCAACACTGTAACAGGCACGCAAATTCATCCTCACATCAAACACTTCTCTCTCTCTCCCCTCTCTCCCTCTCTCTCTCTCTCTCTCTCTCCCTCTCTCTCCTATTTCTCTCTCTCCTGTTCTCTTTCCCCAATCTTAAGGAGCAGACCTGAAAGACAATCCCAGGAGTGATTAGAGGCTATTTAGCAGTGATAGCTCTGCAGCTGATCTCACTTCATCTCTCTGACACTACTCTGCTTTTATGGACACATTATTATTCTACAGGTGTTCTCTGGAACCGACGGGTAGAAGGGGAACTGGAGCCCCGAGGTCAGGTATGATGTCTAATCACACTGACAAAGACACTGGGACTACAGTGAGGAGCCGGGGAGGGCCACCTTAACCCAATGGGATAGGCAGCGGCTGTTTGATAGCTTTCTCTCCCTTCTCTCTATCTCTCTCTCTCTCATTTCCTGCTTCGCCATTTATTTGCCGTGCCTCCCTGAAGTGTCTGCCTTTTCCTGCTCCTTAGCCTGACAGTCCAGGAGGGCTCTCTGGTACCAGTGTGCACCTTGCCCATCTGTCTAGCAGGAACACCTGTGCCAGTCTGTGCCAGGCGGGATGAAATAACATCAAACAGAAGCCAGAGAGTAGATCAGGCCAATAAGAGGTTTGTCTGCTGGGGGCCTGACTGGTTAACTGGGGTAGGATACTGTAGATAGGGCTGGGTAGTCAGATAGTCAGTCAGTTAGTCGGTCAGTCAGTCAATCAGTCACACACTCACTCGCTCACTCGCTCACTAATTTGTACTATTCTACAGTTGTCTGGAAGTACTTTGTTTGTGCCCTATAACACAAACGGTATATCAAAGAACGAGAGGGTAGGAAAGCAGGAGGAAAGAACGAAGGATAGGACAGATAGGAGATGGACCAATACGAGGGGGGAGGGGGTAAAGGAGATAAGAGAAAGTGTGGAGAGTAGTGAGATAGGAAAGAGGGAGAATGGAGGGAGGAGTTTGCTCTTGCTTGCAAAGCTGTTGTTGTGAGGGGAGAGAGAGAGAGAGGGAGAGAGAGAGAGAGAGAGAGAGAGAGAGAGAGAGAGAGAGAGAGAGAGAGGGGTGCTTGCTTGCTTGGAGTCTGCCTGCGAAGCTATATGGTTGTGAGTGGCTTTTAATCAGCAGAGAAATTGCGGCTGAATTGAATAAAACGTTATCTGAGGGAGTGGGAGGTGGAATTTATGGAGCATTATATTCCTTCAATAAACAAGCGCTCTTTGAATTTATTATCACATTACTCATTCATCACTCTACTGCTCAGAACAGTCCTTTCTCTTCTAGGGCTCTCTCTGAATGGCCTGGAACACTGCCCAGATTGATTTGGTCCTGAAAAGGTACAGAATGGTTACAGAAGTTTAAAGCGAGGAGAAGCACTGTTCATCATCCAGCCACCACCTGTTCATTTGGTTTTCTTCCTATACTACTTCTTTGTACCTTTGTAGTGGTGCAGTTTGTTCAGTTATTGTTCATACACAATGAAACACATACACACAGAAAGTATTCAGACCCCTTTACTTTTTTCACATTTTGTTGCGTTACAGACTTATTCTAAAATGGATTACATTGGGGGGTTTCCTCATCAATCTACACACAATACCCATAATGACAAGGCAAAAACAGGTTTTTAGAAAGGTTTGCAAATATATTGCAAATATATTTAAAATAAAAAACTTAAATATAACATTTACAGAAGTATTCAGACCCTTTACTCAGTACTTTGTTGAAGCATTTTTGGCAGTGATTACAGCCTCGAGTCTTCTTGGGTATGACACAACAACAATTGTCACACCTGGTAGGTAGCCTAGTGGTTAGAGTGTTGGGCCATTAACCGAAAGGTTGCTGGATCAAATCCCTGAGCTGACAAGATAAAAATCTGTCGTTCTGCCCCCTGAACAAGGTATTTAACCCACTGTTCCCTGGTAGGCTGTCATTGTAAAATAAGAATGTGTTCTTAAGATTTTCCTAGTTAAATGTAAAAAAAACAATTTGGGGGGCAGTTTCTCACATTCTTCTCTGCAGATGCTCACAAGCTCTGTCAGATTGGATGGGGAGTGTTGCTGCACAGCTATTTTCAGGTCTCTCCAGAGATGTTTGATCAGGTTCAAGTCTGGGCTCTGGCTGGGCCACTCAAGGACATTCAGAGACTTGTCCCAAAGTCACTCCTGCGTTGTCTTGGCTGTGTGCTTGGGTCGTTGTCCTGTTGGAAAGTCAACCTTGCTCCAGTCTGAGGTCCTGAGCACTGTACTTTGCTCTGTTCATCTTTCACTCGATCCTGACTAGTCTCCCAGTCCCTGCCGCTGAAACACATCCCCACAGCATGATGCTGCCACAACCATGCTTCACTGTAGAGTTGGTGCCAGGCAGCGGTGGATTTAGGTATGGGCGACATAGGCAGCCGCCCAGGGCGGCATCTTGCTGGGGGCGGTGACATTTGCGCATCGGTTTTCTATCGCTCATTTGCACGTCAGGTCAATGATATCATGTCACCGTGTGGGACTGTGGGTCACTGCCTGGGAAGGTTTCCCATTCAGAAGTACGAGATGGGGAGGGAGGCGGGGGTAGGTTGACCTCAGGTCTCCCCACTGGAAGCCCGAGGTAGGGGGAGCGGGGGAATCTATCAAATAGTGCACCTCTAACTGTGTACAGTACTAATGCAATTAGTAAAATAAGTCACACTATGAAATGCTACCAAATAAACCACTATTCATTCATAATACTGTGAATATATAGTTTCACAGACATATTGTTGCATTTTTTTCTGGTTTGTGCGAAATCGTTAAGAATAATATAAAACCAGTCTTCACACCACCAAGGTGAATTGGTTTAGTCTTGACTCTTGGTTGAGTGTTGGGGGATGGGTAACGTATTGATGCTCCAGTGCCAAATCAACACAAATGGATAAGAAAAGGTCTAAGCCATCAGGTGCCCAGTTTAGGAAAAAGAGGAAAGAAGAAGAGGAGAAACACACAAAGGATAAAGGTATGCAGCTATGTCATCTCTTTATGAGTATAATAATATGCATGTAATGAAATAGGCTAGTTTAACACGTATGTTTGTTAGCCTGTGTTGCTATGTTGCTTGCTATGCTATTACACATAGGGCTACAATATTCCGTTTTCTGTCCAACTAGCTTACATAACGTTGGATATAACTTCACACAGTTTCATCATGATAATGTGTGTAGCCTGCAGCAAAACGATTACAACCTAACTAGCACATTATTGATTTGGTTAACCTTCAGGTGACATCATAAAGGTTTTGTGTGATTGTATGTCTAGGTCCTGAGCTCAGTAAGGGGAATTTCCAATGCTGTTGGCTAACTTAAAAGACATCTATATTATGCTGATATTTTGTATCTTTTGTGATATATTGAGTCTTTTGGAGTGTCTTATGCCTATAATTAGCCAAGGAGTTCGTATGGTTCATATGAAAGTTTAATAAATTGTACATAATGACATGTATATTTAATTGTGCAACAAATGTATTTAGGGTGTCAGACTCATATATTGTATTTCAATGCAAATTCAGGGGCACTTCTGACATATTTTGGAGCACCCTCTGGCACTGGCCAGGATGATGGACACATTAAGGAGCAATCTACCTCCTCAGCCGCACAGGTGTCTTCACAAATGTTGTCTGAGCCTGAGGATGAGAACAATTTGCTTCCACTTCTTCCCAGCAGGATTCTTCAGGTGTGTTTGTGCGCATGTGTTTATGTGTTTATGTGTTTATGTGTGATCGCTGCAGAACATAAACAAAAGCAATCATTTCCCTTTTGCAAAGTTTTAAGTTTCCACATTGTAGGTAACAAGAATGATTTTATTATTACTGGTTATGTATGTGGGATGTTCCACCACTATAAATGCTGTGAATAACGTGTGTAAACTAATGCCCATGTGCTCTCCATTAGAAATGCCTGTGGCAGCATCCCCACCAAACCCTGCTGCTGAGGATGAACCACTGTCTACAGACCCCTGCTGACTGGCCTTCAGTTCTGACTGACAGAATTCAGACACAACTAGTTTGCAGAGGACCGTGTGAGCTACCACCTAACTTTGTTTTCCCAAGGAATGAAAGCCATGGAAGAAGTTGCCACCACCAGTATTTCTGTCACGATCGTCTATGGGTGAGAGAGAGGACCAAGGCGCAGCGTGTGCAAAATACATTCTCTTTTATTTAGAGAAGGGAAACCACGAAACGAACACTGAATACAAACTAAACAAACAACCGTGAAGCTAAGTGACGTAAGTGCATAGACAAGCAACAAACATTCAGCATAGACAATTACCCACAAAACCCCAATGCCTATGACTGCCTTAAATATGGCTCTCAATCAGAGACAATGAACCACAGCTGCCTCTAATTGAGAACCAATCTAGGCAGCCATAGACATAACTAGACAACTACACTAGACACTGCCCCATACACATACAACACCCCTAGACACTACAAAAACACATACATTCCCCATGTCACACCCTGACCTAACTAAAAAACATAAAGAAAACAAAGAATACTAAGGCCAGGGCGTGACAATTTCAGGAAGACCTTGGTGGTGAAATGATCCCTAGAAGTTTGTTGGTGTATTCTGAAAGAAACAACAGCCTCTTCTGCTTCTGCTGCAAACTCTTTTCTAAGAAGAAAATGTATTTAGCAAACTCAGGACTGACAGACTGGAAACATGCAAGTTCTTTGCTGACTTCACACGACAGCAGTCCAGAACACCAAAACTGCATGAAAACATGGAAAGAACTGGCAATGAGGATCAAAAAAAGGGAAACAATTGATAAACATGAGATGGTACTTATGGAGGCTGAGAGGATAAGATGGAGAGAGAGGTGTTGACACGTCTGACTGCTATTGTGCTGTCTCTGGCAATTAGAAATCTGGCACTAAGGGAACACACACAAACACTGTACTCTCCATCAAATGGACATTTCCTCAAAGAGGTTGAACTGATGGCACAATATGATCCAGTCATGAAAGAGCACCTTAACCGTGTCCAAAAAGGGACCTCGAGTCACACCACCAGCTACCTTGGCCACCAAATACAGAATGAACTCATTGATTTGTTGAGCAGCAAGGTAATTTAAATAATGGTGAGTGACATCAAACTGGCAAAATTATTCTCTGTCATTCTAGATTGCACCTCAGATGTCAGCCACACTGAACAGTTGTCAGTTGTGATTAGAATTGTGTCACTGAAGGAGGAGCCCCACATAAAGGGACATTTTATGGGTTTTTTGAAGGCAGAGGAGTCCAGGGGCCAACATTTGGCATCCCTGATTCTCAAAAGATTAGATGAGCTAAAAAATCTTTTTGAGGACTGCAGAGGACAGTATTATGATAATTGGGCCAACATGAGAGACAAAAACAAAGGTGTCCAAGCCAGACTCCTGGAAATGAATCCAAGAGCTATATTTGTGCCATGTAGGGTTCACACATTGAACCTGGTTGTGGCTGATGCTGCTAAGAGTTCTGTCGATGCCACAGGATACTTTGGCATCTTACACAAACTGTACACCTTGTTCTCAGCCTCCACACAGTGATGGGCCATCCTGAAAAAAACATGTGGACATCACTTTGAAGATGTGGACGGAGACAAGGTGGGAGAGTAAAGTTAACAATGTTGAGACACTGAGGTATCAGACAGCAGCGGTGAGAGAGGCACTGGTTGAGGTGAGGCATCAAACCAAAGACCCTGTGATAAAGATTGAGGTGAGGGATCAAACCAAAGACCCTGTGATAAAGATCGAGGTGAGGGATCAAACCAAAGACCCTGTGATAAAGATTGAGGTGAGGGATCAAACCAAAGACCCTGTGATAAAGATTGAGGTGAGGGATCAAACCAAAGACCCTGTGATAAAGATTGAGGTGAGGGATAAAACCAAAGACCCTGTGATAAAGATTGAGGCCCAGTCCTTATCAGATGATGTGGGATCATACCGCTTCAGCATCTGTACAGTGGTGTGGTATGACATCTGGAGCCAGATCCAACATGTGAGCAAGCTGATGCAGTCTCCCAGTATGCATGTGGATGTTGCAGTCAGTCTTCTCAGAAAGACAGAGAGGTCTCAGCAGCTACAGGGCAACAGGCTTTTTGACTGCACAAACGTCAGCCAAGGATATTGTGAGGGTATGAATGTAGAGGCTGTTCTACAACAAAAACAGCTGAGGTCCACAAAGCGGCACTTTCATACAGATCATTTGATGAGCCTTTGAGTGATGCCCTGAAGAAGCTGGAGGTGATATTTTTCAATGTCGTTGCTGATGCTGCAACCTCAGCCCTTCAGGAAAGATTTTCCACATTAGAAAATGTGGGAGAGAAGTTTGGAGTGCTGTCAACCTTCCAAAGTCTCTCAAATGAGGAGCTGACAGAACAATGTGAGGCCTTTAGTATGACACTGCATTATAAAGAACACTCAGACTTGGATGGCAGAGAGCTTGCACAGGAACTGAAGAACTTGCCTGACCTCGCATCGAAGACCATGACCCTGCTTGAGCTGATGATAATTATACACGAAAGGGAGCTCTCAGAAATGTATCCAAATTTGTGGACTGCTCTCAGAATTTGTCTTACTCTTCCAGTGACCGTAGCTGAAGCAGAGAGGAGCTTTTCAAAGCTGAAGCTCATCAAATCCTGCCTAAGGTCCACCATGTCACAGGAACACCATAGTGGCCTTGCTCTCATCGGTATTAACCATGTAATTGCTGACCAGATTTCTTATGATGATGTAATTGATGACTTTGCATCAAGGAAGGCAAGAAAGGTCAGGGTTTAGATGGCAGTTGTGCAATTTAGTTTGTGTGTTTCTGTTTTAAGTGCAATAGTGTAATAGTAAGGCTCTCTTCTTTATAAGTGTGTTATTCTATTTGTATTTGTGTTTGTGTGATATAGGATTTGTGCAATTTAGTTTTATTTGTGTGTTTTTGCTAGCAATAGGGTAATAGTGTAATTATTAAATTGTATTTTTATTTGTATTTACAGTGGGGAGAACAAGTATTTGATACACTGCCGATTTTGCAGGTTTTCCTACTTACAAAGCATATAGAGGTCTATAATTTTTATCATAGGTACACTTCAACTGTGAGAGACGGAATCTAAAACAAAATTCCAGAAAATCACATTGTATGATTTTTAAGTAATTAATTTGCATTTTATTGCATGACATAAGTATTTGATCACCTACCAACCAGTAAGAATTCCGGCTCTCACAGACGTGTTAGTTTTTCTTTAAGAAGCCCTCCTGTTCTCCACTCATTACCTGTATTAACTGCACCTGTTTGAACTCGTTACCTGTATAAAAGACACCTGTCCACACACTCAATCAAACAGACTCCAACCTCTCCACAATGGCCAAGACCAGAGAGCTGTGTAAGGACATCAGGGATAAAATTGTAGACCTGCACAAGGCTGGGATGGGCTACAGGACAATAGGCAAGCAGCTTGGTGAGAAGGCAACAACTGTTGGCGCAATTATTAGAAAATGGAAGAAGTTCAAGATGACGGTCAATCACCCTCGGTCTGGGGCTCCATGCAAGATCTCACCTCGTGGGGCATCAATGATCATGAGGAAGGTGAGGGATCAGCCCAGAACTACACGGCAGGACCTGGTCAATGACCTGAAGAGAGCTGGGACCACAGTCTCAAAGAAAACCATTAGTAACACACTACGCCGTCATGGATTAACATCCTGCAGCGCACGCAAGGTCCCCCTGCTCAAGCCAGCGCATGTCCAGGCCCGTCTGAAGTTTGCCAATGACCATCTGGATGATCCAGAGGAGGAATGGGAGAAGGTCATGGGGTTTGATGAGACAAAAATAGAGCTTTTTTGTCTAAACTCCACTCGCCGTGTTTGGAGGAAGAAGAAGGATGAGTACAACCCCAAGAACACCATCCCAACCGTGAAGAATGGAGGTGGAAACATCATTCTTTGGGGATGCTTTTCTGCAAAGGGGACAGGACGTCACCGTATTGAGGGGAGGATGGATGGGACCATGTATCGCGAGATCTTGGCCAACAACCTCCTTCCCTCAGTAAGAGCATTGAAGATGGGTCGTGGCTGGGTCTTCCATTATGACAACGACCCGAAACACACAGCCAGGGCAACTAAGGATTGGCTCCGTAAGATCTCAAGGTCCTGGAGTGGCCTAGCCAGTCTCCAGACCTGAACCCAATAGAAAATCTAAATAAAATTTTAAAAAAAATTACAGACCTCTACATGCTTTGTAAGTAGGAAAACCTGCAGAATCGGTAGTGTATCAAATACTTGTTCTCCCCATTGTATATACTACAATTTGTTTCTATTTGTCTTTGTTACTTCTTTTTGATATTTATTTTTATATTTGTATAGTTTTAAATGTAATGATTATTTATTTGTGTTGTTTTATTTTTGTATATATTTTTATATTTGTATAGTTTTAAATGTAATGATTATTTATTTGTGTTGTTCCAAATGTCTGAATAAAAATTACAGTTAATGGGGGCAGGGGGGCTGAAGGCGGTGGGGTTCACCCAGGGAGCCATACAAGCTAGAACCGCCGCTGGTGCCAGGTTTCCTCCAGACATGACCTTTGGCATTCAGACGAAAGAGTTCAATCTTCGTTTCATCAGACCAGAAAATCTTGTTTCTCATGGTCTGAGAGTCTGAGAGTCCTCTAGGTGCCTTTTAGCAAACTCCAAGCGGACTGTCATGTGCCTTTTACTGAGGAGTGGCTTCCATCTGGCCACTATCATAAAGGCCTGATTGGTGGAGTGCTGCAGAGATGGTTGTTCTTCTGGAAGGTTCTCCCATCTCCACAGAGGAACTCTGGAGCTCTGTCAGAGTGACCATCAGGTTCTTGATCACCTCCCTGACCAAGGCTCTTCTCCTCTGATTGCTCAGTTTGGCCGGGTGGTCAGCTCTAGGAAGGGTCTTGGTGGTTCCAAACTTCTTCCATTTAAGAATTATGGAGGCCATTGTGTTCTTGGGGACCTTCAATGCTGCAGACATTTTTTGGTACCCTTCCCCAAATCTGTGCCTCGACACAATCCTGTCTCAGAGCTCAGCGGACAATTCCTTCAATCTCATGGCTTGGTTATTGCTCTGACATGCCCTGTCAACTGTGGAACCTATATTGACAAGCATGTGTCTTTCCAAATAATGTCCAATCAATTGAATGTACCACAGGTGGACTCCAATCAAGTTGTAGAAACATCTCAAGGATGATCAATGGAAACATGATGCATCTGAGCTCAATTTTGAGTCTCATAGCAAACATTACTAAAAACCTGTTTTCACTTTGTCATTGTGGGGTATTGTGTGTAGATTGATGAGGAGAAAAAAATAGTTAATCCATGTTAGAATAAGGCTGTAATGTAACAAAATGTGGAAAAAGTCAAGGGGTCTGAATACTTTCCGAATGCACTGTACCTGCATGCACACACACTTTCGGGTAAACAGGCCACAGTTTCTTAGCAACAAAGTCCACACACCTGTAGCCATTTAAGAAACAAATGTGTGATGCTCACAAGTCTGCAGGCATTGTAATAAAACAATAGCTTACACTGGGATGCCTTGGGTCATCGTCATTGGTCAATGATGGAACCTTGGGTCATTCTCATTGGTCATCTGTGGCACCGTAGGACATCCTCATTGGTCAACCGTGGCACCTTGAGTCATCCTCATTGGATGCCTGTGATGCCTGTAGCCAGACACATCCTTTCATCCTCTCACTATCCTTCCAGAAGGGCTGTGGGGTCTCTCTGCGTCTCCTCCTCGACGACAGACAGAGAGCCAATAGAACAGCTAAGTTGCCATTCCCCCAAACCGCCTGCAGTGTCAGTCTCACTCTTGTCTGCCTCTCTCTCTTACCCCTGGGAAGGGACCACTGCTTTATTAACGTCTGCATCCTCAAGACACCGTGTTTGTCTTCACTTCATTTTCCTACTGTTCTGCCTTTGTTTTCTATTCTATTTTCATCCCTGTTTTTGATTTCCTCTGTCTATCAGAGTGGGAAAGGTCACCTCTGTCCAGGGGCCATGTAGTACTGGAGGCCCTGCAGTAATTGTGGGAGCAGAAACAAGATGTGGAGATGTGTGGAGGGTTTTTGTAACACAGTAGTGGATGTTCCTTCAAAAATACAAATGGTTTTGTGGCACCCACTGTGGGTCTCCCACAATTCATACGCCTTATCTGCTTTTGTTTAATCTTGGCGTCTGGAGATAGAGACTCACCTCTGTGGTTTTAGTCCTTTGACAGGCAAAATGTAATATCCCATGGTGTAACGATAGTCATTTTCTTCCTCCTCCTCGGACGAGGAGAGGCGAGACGGATCGGACCAATACGCAGAGTGGTTAGTTTCCATAGTGATTTAATATATAACAAAAACAATATGCGATACAAAATAACTACCGTGACAGTCCCGTGTGGCGAAACACTGACACAAGAACAAACACCCACAAAACACACGTGAAACCCCGGCTGCCTAAGTATGATTCTCAATCAGGGACAACGATTGACAGCTGCCTCTGATTGAGAATCATACCAGGCCGAACACACAAAATCCCAACATAAAAATCACACATCGACAACCCACCCAACTCACGCCCTGACCATACTAAATAAATACAAAAACAAGGGAAAACAGGTCAGGAACGTGACATAACCCCCCCCTCAAGGTGCGAACCCCGGGCGCACCTCCTAAACTCTAGGGGAGGGTCTGGGTGGGCGTCTGTCCGCGGTGGCGGCTCTGGCGCGGGACGTGGACCCCACTTAAACAATGTTTTTTCCCGCCTCCTTAATCGCCCCCGTGGCTTCCTAACCACAACCACCCTCCATATCAACCCCACTGGACCAAGGGGTAGCACCGGACTGAGGGGCAGATCCTGGCTGGCGGGCGGTTCTGGCAGATCCTGGCTGGCGGGCGGCTCTGGCAGATCCTGGCTGACTGGCGGCTCTGGCAGATCCTGGCTGACTGGCGGCTCTGGCAGATCCTGGCTGGCTGGCGGCTCTGGCTGCTCCTGTCTGGCGGACGGCTCTGGCTGCTCCTGTCTGGCGGACGGCTCTGGCTGCTCCTATCTGGCGGACGGCTCTGGCTGCTCCTGTCTGGCGGACGGCTCTGGCTGCTCCTGTCTGGCGGACGGCTCTAGCGGCTCGGGACAGACGGGCAGCTCTGACGGCTCGGGACAGACGGGCAGCTCTGATGGCTCGGGACAGACGGGCAGCTCTGACGGCTCGGGACAGACGGGCAGCTCTGACGGCTCGGGACAGACGGGCAGCTCTGACGGCTCGGGACAGACGGGCAGCTCTGACAGCGCTGGGCAGGCAGGCAGCTCAGACAGCGCTGGGCAGGCAGGCAGCTCAGACAGCGCTGGGCAGGCAGGCAGCTCAGACAGCGCTGGGCAGGCAGGCAGGCAGCTCAGACTCTGGCTGCGCTGGAGAGGAGGAAGGCTCTGACAGCGCTGGACAGGTGGGAGCAACTGGAGAGAGAAGACGGAGAGACAGCCTGGTGCGGAGGACTGGTGGCACCGGATATACCGGACCGCGAAGGAGTACACGCGCTCTTGAGCACCGAGCCTGCCCAACCTTACCAGGTTGAATGGTCCCCGTAGCCCTGCCAGTGCGGCGAGGTGGAATAGCCCGCACTGGGCTATGCTGGCGAACCGGGGACACCATTTGTAAGGCTGGTGCCATGTACGCCGGCCCGAGGAGACGCACTGGAGACCAGATGCGTTGGGCCGGCTTCATGACACCCGGCTCGATGCCCAACCTAGCCCTACCAGTGCGGCGAGGTGGAATAGCCCGCACTGGGCTAAGCACGCGTACTGGGGACACCGTGCCCTCCACCGCATAACACGGTGTCTGACCAGTACGACGCCCTCTCACTCCACGGTAAGCACGGGGAGTTGGCTCAGGTCTCCTACCCGGCTTTGCCACACCCCGCGTGTGCCCCCCCCCCCCCAAGAAATGTTTGGGTCTGACTCTCGGGCTCCCAACCGCCTCATACCAGCGCCTCTCTGCCTTCGCTGCCTCCAACTCCGCCTTGGGACGGCGATATTCCCCTGGCTGAGCCCAGGGTCCCTTGCCGTCCAGGATCTCCTCCCAAGTCCAGGAGTCCTGTGTCTGTTTCTGCTGCTGCTGTCGCTGCCCTTTTCCACTCCGCTTGGTCCTTTGGTGGTGGGTGTTTCTGTAACGATAGTAATTTTCTTCCTCCTCCTCGGACGAGGAGAGGCGAGACGGATCGGACCAATACGCAGAGTGGTTAGTTTCCATAGTGTTTTAATATATAACAAAAACAATATGCAATACAAAATAACTACCGTGACAGTCCCGTGTGGCGAAACACTGACACAAGAACAAACACCCACAAAACACACGTGAAACCCCGGCTGCCTAAGTATGATTCTCAATCAGGGACAACGATTGACAGCTGCCTCTGATTGAGAATCATACCAGGCCGAACACACAAAATCCCAACATAAAAATCACACATCGACAACCCACCCAACTCACGCCCTGACCATACTAAATAAATACAAAACAAGGGAAAACAGGTCAGGAACGTGACACATGGCTAAAGGGCAAACACGCATGCACACACACACACACACACACACATTTATTTCTCCACTCCCAGGCTGTTATATCCTGAAACTTTTTGGCATAATTTTTGTTCTAAGGCAAGGTTCCGCCCAGAACAAATGGATGCATGCCCCGTGTTGGACAGTAAAATCAGACTCACTTCAGAAAGCAATCGCTTAATCTAATGTTAAAAAGTGTGTGGCCTATGTTGAAAGAGGATGGAAAAGACGGGGGTGTTAAGTCTTGATGGGATTCTTAGATCATTAAGCTCACTGGATTTGATTGAGCAAGAGGTTCTGGAACGGACTGCTTTCATCTGCAATCTCCCTCTCATCTGTTATTCACTGCTGATGCAAAGATCTAAAATTGATTTAAAATGCATATTTCACTCTCAATGTGTGAAATAGTGTTACGTGTGTATAGTGTTACGTGTGTGTGTGTGTGTGTGTGTGTGTGTGTGTGTGTGTGTGTGTGTGTGTGTGTGTGTGTGTGTGTGTGTGTGTGCGTGTGTGTGCGTGTGTGTGCGTGTGTGTGCGTGTGTGTGTGTGTGTGTTTGTATCTACAGCCCAGTTTGAGTACTCAGATCGAGGAAAATGCATGTTTTCAGACAAGACTAATCATTTATTTTCCCAAAAGTAGTGTAGCACTCACAACTCTAAATTCTCTTCATGCAGGCTTCTTAAGATGAGAACATTGTGCAGAGCAGGGTTCCAAAACAGGCGGCCCACGAGAGAAATTCATCCCAGGTGTCACGCTCGCTATCCTCAAACTCCCTGTCATAAATCAACCAAGGCGCAGTGTGCATGTCGTTCCACATCTTTTAATCGGAGTGAAACCTAAAACAACAAAACAAACAGGTAAACAGCAATGAACGTGACGCAACCGAGGTGCACACAAACACACACGGAAAAAAATAATTACCCACACATTATGTGGGAAAAAAGGCTATCTAAGTATGATTCTCAATCAGAGACAACGATAGACAGCTGTCCCTGATTGAGAACCATACCCGGCCAAAACATAGAAATACAGAAACCTAGAAAACAAAACATAGAATGCCCACCCCACATCACACCCTGACCTAACCAAATAGAGAAATAAAATGGCTCTCTAAGGTCAGGGCGTGACACCAGGGGTGATTTTATTTGGCCCCCCGGGTTTGCTGACAAGAAAAAAGGGTAACAAAATTGTTGTTGTTGGATATAAAAGACTGCAAAATCAGCTCAAAGTGATTGTAATTAAGGAAATCTGTTCCCAAGTATTCCCACGCATAAATAGAGATGAATATGTGATCCCAATGTAATCAAAGTTTGAAATGATTATGTCTTTGTCAAATAATATATATTTTTGGGCTTCTTGCGGTCAATTTGCAGTGTAGAAATTATTTAGAACTGGGTGCGGGTGTGCTGAGATCTTTTTAGCTGATTTGGGAATGGGGGAATAGGGGACGGAGGGGACAGAGGGGGTGAGGGCTGTGCTGATTTATTTTTTTGTGGCTATTACAGGACTAGTAAAGTGCGCTACTTTTGTAAGAGAAAAAAAAAATGTATATATACACTGCATACATATACAGTGCATTCGAAAAATATTCAGACCCCTTGACTTTTACCACATTGTTACATTACAGCTTTATTCTAAAATTGATTCAGTTGTTTTTTCCCGTCATCAATCTACTCACAATACCCCATAATGACAAAGTAAAAACAGGTTTTTATACATTTTTGCAAATGTATTAAAAAATATATATATATAATATTTACATAAGTATTCAGACCTTTTAATCAGTACTTTGTTGAAGCACCTTTGGCAGTGATTACAGCCTCGAGTCTTCTTGGGTGTGACACTACAAGCTCACCTTTTGTCGTGTCTTTGGCATCATTAAAAGTGAAGACTGTTATTTTATGAAATCAATTCTCTGTAATTATTATTACGTGATTAAACAAATAATGTAAATGTAATTAACTAGAAAGTCGGGGCACCAAGGAAAATCTTCAGATTACAAAATTATAATTTTCCTAATATAACTCTTCAGATATTTTAATATCTGATCAATTAGTCTTCTTATTAATGAATTATTTACCTCATTTCAGTCTCATTCCAAACGTCGTAAATTGTTGGTTATCTGCATGAACCCAGCCTTTACTATGAATCATCGATACACCAATTGGCTTAATCATTTATTTACAAACTAACTAAATAATCACAGAAATACATAAACAAACAAACAGTAGATATAGTTACAAGGAAATGATAGGGGAGGTTCCCTAGTGGGCTAAGCCGATATGACGGCTTGGTGGACAAAAGGAAGTGGGTGTGGACTGAGAACATGCGGAAAGACAAAAATGATAATTATATTAATTGAAATGCTAATCCTTTGCACATCAACGCTCACTCATTCGGGAATAATTGCAATCAATATGTATTTACGCCCAGTGTGTCGTCGTGATTTCTGTTGGAATCGCCCGCCTGCGGAGAGTCAGTTCATCAGCATCTCTCTCTGCTTCCCTGAAGATCAAAGTCTTTTGTGGTTAGAATGGATACTTCAGAGTACAATTTAAAAGAAATCTCATAGAATAGATGTTTCGGCGGTTGTCGGTCTTCGCATCCCAGGTTGACATAATTTCTAGCTGCAGACTAGTAATTAGTATCTAAGATTTGATCTTATTCTGTCGGGATCGATAGTCTCAGTGTTTAACCATTTCCCGCTGTGTAGCCAATGCTCCACGTGGTATGGTTAGGAAATCAACAACGATTGCAACCTTAGCTTAGAGGTTTTTGTGGTCTAAAGACGATTCCCTCAGGAGGGGGTTTTATTCATAACAATAGAAAAGGCGGTTCTATGACATTTCCACCTTCTCACAAGTGGACATTTTGTTTCAAATTCCCATATTGGGGATTTAGGAGTTCGCCATGTGAAATCCTTTGTTCTCTCTGTGTCTCTCTTTCTGCATGGCCAGGGGGAGAGAGTCTCCGCCAGGAATTTATGGCCTGAGATAACAGAACCTGGGTGTAGGAGAGAGTGAGAGAAAGAGGGGTATGCCACGATCTACACCCAGAAAGGGCCACGTCATGGCACTGTATTTGGAGAGTTTCTCCCATTCTTCTCTAACAGATCCTCACAAGCTCTGTCAGGATGAATGGGGAGCGTCGCTGCACAGCTATTTTCAGGTCTCTCCAGAGATGTTCGATCGGGTTCAAGTCCGGGCTCTGGCTGGGCCAGTCAAGGACATTCAGAGACTTGTCCCGAAGCCACACCTGCATTGTCTTGACTGTGTGCTTAGAGTGGTTGTCCTGTTGGAAGGTGAACCTTCCCCCCAGTCTGAGGTCCTGAGCACTCTGGAGCAGGTTTTCATCAAGGATCTCTCTGTACTTCTCTCTGAATCTTGTTTCTCATGGTCTGAGAGTCTTTAGGTGCCTTTTGGCAAACTGCAAGCGGGCTGTCATGTGCCTTTTACTGAGGAGTGGCTTCCGTCTGGCCACTATCATAAAGGCCTGATTGGTGGAGTGCTGCAGAGATGGTTGTCCTTCTGGAATGTTCTCCCATCTCTACAGAGAAACTCTGGAGCTCTGTCAGAGTGACCATCGGGTTCTTGGTCACCTCCCTGACCAAAGCCCTTCTCCCCTTAATGCTCAGTTTGGCCAGGTGGCCAGCTTTAGGAAGAGTCTTGGTGGTTCCAAACTTCTTCCATTTATGAATTATGGAGTCCACTGTGTTCTTGGGGACCTTCAATACTGCAGAAATGTTTTGGTACCCTTCCCCAGATCTATGCCTCGACACAATCCTGTCTCGGAGCTCATAGCAAAGTTTCTGAATACTTACGTACACAAGGTATTTCAGTTTTGTTTTGCAAAAATGTCTGCAAACCTATTTTTGTTTTGTCATTATGGGGTATTGTGTGTAGATTAATGAGAAAAAAATGTATTTAATCCATGTTAGAATAAGGCTGTAATGTAACAAAATGTGGAAAAAAGGGGTCTGAATACTTTCCGAATGCACTGTACCTGCATGCACACGCAGACACAAACACGCAGACACAAACACACAGACACAAACACACAGACACAAACACGCAGACACAAACACACAGACACAAACACACAGACACAAACACACAGACACAAACACACAGACACAAACATACAGACACAGACACACAGACACAAACACACACACAGACACAAACACACAAACACACACACAGACACAAACACACAGACGCAAACACACACATACACACAGACACAAACACACAGACACAAACACACAGACACAAACACACAGACACAAACACAAACACACAGACACAAACACACAGACACAAACACACAGACACAAACACACAGACACAGACACACAGACACAAACACACAGACACAAACACACAGACACAGACACAAACACACAGACGCAAACACACACATACACACAGACACAAACACACAGACACAAACACACAGACACAAACACAAACACACAGACACAAACACACAGACACAAACACACAGACACAAACACACAGACACAAACACACAGACACAGACACACAGACACAAACACACAGACACAAATACACAGACACAAACACACAGACACAAACACACAGACACAAACACACAGTGAAACTATTGGGTCTTTCAGAAACAGGCCACAGTTTCTTAGCAACAAAGTCCACACACCTGTAGCCATTTAAGAAACACATGTGTGATGCTCACTAGTCTGCAGGCATTGAAATAATACAATAGCTTACACTGGGATGCCTTGGGTCATCGTCATTGGTCAATGATGGCACTTTGGGTCATTCTAATTAATCCATTTTAGAATAAGGCTGTAACGTAACAAAATGTGGGAAAAGTCAAGGCGTCTGAATACTTTCCGAATGCACTCCATATTAATTTTTTCATTTCATTCTGATTTTTTAGGGGGTGCAGCACCCCTACTTCCTGTGGCTATGGTTAGAACCCTTTTGGTTCCAGGTAGAACCCTTTTGGGTTCCATGTAAAACCCTTTCCACATAGAGTTCTACATGGAACCAAAAAGGGTTCTCCTATAGGGATGCCAAAGAAACCTTTTGAAACCCTTTTTTCAAAGAGTGTAGGCTACAGGAATGGATAACCAGATTGCGTTATTTCCCTCAAACACACTGCAAAAAAAAAACATAACAGAATGTTATATGCATGTTCAATTTGCAATTGGGTCAACTCGTTGTGTCAACTCGTCTTTAGGGATGAACCCATCACATTCAGCAGACTTGCTGGCGGATCAGTGGAGTAATGTCATGTTTATTTCCCTCTGCTTGCCTGCCCGGATGCCACTGCTGGAGCATGGCTAACACTGTTAGCATGCTGGAGGGCAACATGGCCCAATGATACTAGCGAGCTACAACACAATAAAGCATGAGTAAATGTGAAATATATATGCACCTATTCCTGGCCCTGACTAGATCTCTGAAGACTTGGGCTTTCTAATAATAATAAAATAGATACAAGTAGCCTGTCATCGTCAAACCCTTACCGAGATGAGTCCAGAATCAGAGCTCCTCCAGTGTATTGTAATGCACATTTTATTATAAAAGTAACTGTCACTGTGAACGGGGGAGACTGTATACTGCCTCTTAATCTTTGGTAATGAAAGTCCAACTTCAATGGGCTTGTAAAGTTATTGTAGTTTTTGTCTCAATTTCGATGTGATTTTATTAACTTCTCTCTTTTCATTATATGAGGAGTAAATTTTCATAGTGAAATATAGAGCTGCGGTCGACAGGAAAGTCTCTCTCTTTTAGTCCCTATATTGTATTGGCAATCTCATTACATAGAGGGACCTCCTCCCTTAACTCATAACAGTGTGTCTGAGTAAACTAATCCAAGTGGTCAGAAACTCCCTGCTGATTCAGGTTCGACAGAGAAATGGCTAATGGCCAGGTGATGTCAACACATGTTAATAAAGGATATATGAAAGAGTGGGGCTTCAAGGCAAGTCAATAGGCTCCAGATAATGAAGGAATACTGGTAGCACTGTGATGAAATGTCTTATTATGTTTCCAGATAGAAAAGTGACACCAGTTATTTTTACAACCCTAGCTTAGCTCCTTCCCATATTGTAGTAATAGTTTCTCTAAAAACATATTGTAGGTAGTAGTTATTTCCTCTTTTCAGCAACCCCAGGTGTCCTCATCTCAATGCTCAGCTCACAAGAAACTCTCAAACCAAAAACATGTCCATGTGAAGCCTCCTCTTTGTGGCGTAGGTAATTGATACATGATTGGAAGTTAAAGTCCTCCACACTTTCTGTTGGAGCATACAGCCAAAGTTACCCATTAGCTCTCTAAATAACACGACTCTCAGCATTTAATGGTTGTAGAGTTTCTACATGTGGATATAAATGGTGGATAGTGGTAAGTATTTTCAAATGTATCCTGTTTAGTATGGATAGTAGAGTGAGGTCCATTACTGTAACAACACTGGAGAAACACCAGAGCTACCATCACTACAGCTCTGATCAATGGAAAATGCATGAACAAGATTCAAACGTGCCACTCCTACTCAGAGCCTCTTGTGTCTTTATGAGTGTACCAGCTACTTTTATTTCCTATAATAAAGTTCCACTTAAAGCAGAATGGAAATGGCATCCACATTACACAGCTTCCACTACAGCCATCAGCCCAGAGTGCTGTGGAAAAGCCTGTCCAATTAATCAACCACTCTATATTACAGGGGCTACAGACTCACCTGTGAGAGAGGGAAATGCTCCAGGAACATTGGATACAGTCGTTTTGTTTAAAGATCTTGGAAAAATTCAACACATTGTATTGCAAATCATTTAGTTTAGTTTTTTTATGTTTCCAGGATATTTCTGATATTTTTATTTTTATGTGTAACATTCCATCTATGTCCTTGCTTTGATGACTCACTGTGTTGTCAGATGGTGTTGTGATATTTATTTTATTTTATTTTACTTGGAGCTAAACTTAAAAGTGGGACTTAGGGGGTCATGGAACTGCCAATCCAATCTGATGCTGCTCATTACTTTTTGATCTTGTTAGAGTTTTATATTGTATTTTTACAGACAGTTGATTTGCGCTCTACAAACTAATTCCACCCCTGCTTTGTTTGGTAATGTCACGCAGACAGTGTTTGTTTAGTATGTCGTGTTACTGCTGAGTAAGGGCATGTTAGAAAAACAATGAATAACCTTTTCATAATGCATTATAAACATATGTATAACACCTTATAAGCTATATATAATGCAATATAAATGTATGTTCATGCAATTTCGACAGGGTATTCATAGAAAGTGTAACCAAAAACCTCTACATTGACACTAGATTGAGCTGTGCTGGCAATAAATAGCTATGTGATTGGTGATAATGATAGTGTGTGTGTGTGTGTGTGTGTGTGTGTGTGTGTGTGTGTGTGTGTGTGTGTGTGTGTGTGTGTGTGTGTGTGTGTGTGTGTGTGTGTGTGTGTGTGTGTGTGTGTGTGTGTGTGTGTGTGTGTGTGTGTGTTCCCAGTGGAGGTCAATAATTGATGGGGAGGGAGAGGAGAGGGGGAGGGGGATAAGGAGGGGTGTTGGGGTTGACTGGAGGGTTGCCAGCCACCCAGTCCTGTCGATTCTGTAGATAAAATCAATGGGACAAAATAAAAGCCGGAACTCATTGGGCAGAGCGGGAGGAGAAGGCCATAAAGAGAGAAATGAAGACTAATGGGGATATTATTGGCCCTGGAGATGGGACACAAATGAGAGGCTGCAGGGCTGAGAGGAACAGGGTAGGGGACAATGACTAATGACATTCCTGTCCTATAATCAGAGCACCCTCCTCCCAGTGAGCTACTGTAGGATAACCTCTCAGTCTGCTCCTCAGCCCGGATGGCCAACCCATCAACCACATGCTCTACTACATTTACATTTACATTTAAGTCATTTAGCAGACGCTCTTATCCAGAGCGACTTACAAGTACATACATTCATACTTTTTTGTACTGGCCCCCCGTGGGAATCGAACCCACAACCCTGGCGTTGCAAGCGCCATGCTCTACCAACTGAGCCACACGGGACCATACTAGCCTCCACAACAAGGCGGAGCACAAGGAGAAACCTGAGACGCAATGCTGTATACATACACACACATTTTTTTACATTTACATTTTAGTAATTTAGCAGACTCTCTTATCCAGAGTGGCTTACAGTTAGTGCATTCATCTTAGCATAGCTAGATGGGACAACCACATACAGTCATAGTAGGTACATTTGTCCTAAAGTAGCTATCAGCAAAGTCAGAGGTAGTAAGAGGCAAAGTCAGAGGTAGTAAGAGGCAAAGTCAGAGGTAGTAAGAGGCAAAGTCAGAGGTAGTAAGAGGCAAAGTCAGAGGTAGTAAGAGGCAAAGTCAGAGGTAGTAAGAGGCAAAGTCAGAGGTAGTAAGAGACAAAGTCAGAGGTAGTAAGAGGCAAAGTCAAGTGCAAGTGTTAGTTTGAGGGAGATGCTTTGGGATTATTTAAGATAGTCTTTGTAGAGGGAGGGTTCAGATGTTTTTGGAAGATGGGCAGGGACTCTGCACACACACACACACACACACACACACACACACACACATACACCCCTTCAAATAAGCCTGTAGGCACGCAACACACACTCTCTCAGAAATCTCAGTCGGACTAAAAGTGGGATTGTTTGAGACTGTGGCCTGGTCAGTGAGGACTATTATTGTCAGCTCAGGGTACTAGTCTGTTCTAACACAGAGAACCAGTCAGTGATCAGTACACTGAACACACCTCCACTCAGTCTCTCTAATGCACTGTTTTCATCACACTACTTAATTCTCCCCATCTGATGCAAATGCCCACAGTAAAATACCAACAAATGGATCTGAAATTGATTTTGTATTTTTCATTATGCCTTTCTACTCTACACACAGATGGAAGGGGGTTACAAGAGCAAATGGCACTTCTTGTTTTCCAAGCATTCATTCTGTTTTTACTCTTCATTACAGGTATATTTGTTTGAGAGGTACAATTCCAGTGTTTGTTTTGAGCGGTATGTGTTTCTGTCTCTGGTATGTGTTTCTGTCGGTGTCTGTGCTCTGACGGGAATAAACACCACACACACACAGAGAATGAACTAGGAGTGGCACAGCAATCTGCAGTGAAAACCTGAGGTCAGTAGAAGTGGCCCTCATACATAAATTACCTCGTTAATGTACAGCTAATCCTCCAGGCAGACTAAGGGCCGGGCCGCGAGGCCGGCAGGGATGAGGATTTGGATGCATGCGTGGCGACCATGAAGTCTCATAAAAACTGGATTGACATAAACAATCAGAGAACAGTGATAGAGGTGTCTGTTTCTCAAGAGAGAGAGAGGCTACCACAGCTGAATACTGAGAGCTCAAACCAAATGAATGACAATGTACACACTTAAACAACAGGTGATTATACAAGGACACGCACACGTATCCACACATAGCACAAACATGTGCAAACACTCTCCTTTCCTATTCTGTGTGCGAACAGACACAGGGATAAGCACAGGCACACGCACAGGCAAACACACACGAGCGCACACACACACAATATCCCCACAGGGATTTTCAGTCTTTATATTACACCTGATCATGCAGTGTGAGAATTCAGTGATGTGATGTATTCTAGATTCCTTATTGAGGATGACGTGTGCTGTAGATTTCATGTGGACCAATTTTGTTGAGGAAAAACACAGTGTAAATCAAGTGTGCAGGGCAAATTCCCAAAGTGCCTTCCCAACCCGCTGATACTGCAGTAAAGGGATGAGGTGTAGAGAGAACCACGGGGTGCAGTGAAGGGATGAGGAACAGAGAGAGCCCCGGGGTGCAGTGAAGGGATGAGGAACAGAGAGAGCCCCGGGTGCAGTGAAGGGATGAGGAACAGAGAGAGCCCCGGGTGCAGTGAAGGGATGAGGAACAGAGAGAGCCCCGGGTGCAGTGAAGGGATGAGGAACAGAGAGAGCCCCGGGTGCAGTGAAGGGATGAGGAACAGAGAGAGCGCCAGACTGTCAATAGAAGTGTCAAACTATCTTATAGGGGAGTTTTTACCACCAATCTGACGCGATGCAGACTCTCAACAGAGGAACTCAAAAGCACAGATAGATGAGGCAGAGCCAAAAAAGTGCAACTGTAGATCTCTCTCTCTCGCTCTCGCTCTCGCTCTTTCCCACATTCAAATATTTGGTGATTTGGACAATCAGTTGAAGTTCACTAAATAGGTTTTGGAAGAGAAGGTTTCAGAATCACCTACATTTATTCACCTTATGCTTTCTGGTCACATAGTCAGGTAAACTGAGTGAAACATGGGCCTCAGGGTGAATGGGTTGTGTAGAAGCAACATCCAATCACAAAACCAATGTTTCACACAAAAGAATGCCATTAGGATTCCTCCTCTCTAGACTCTCTTCTCTGAAATGGAGGTTTGATAACATATACACACTCACTCTCATACTCACATAAACACACACACACACACACACACACACACACACACACACACACACACACACACACACACACACACACACACACACACACACACACACACACTCACACACACATTTTTCAGCGTCTCTCGTCCCATTTCCATGAATTATAATACTTAATCCAAAATGGAATAGAAATTGGTCAATGAAGCGATTATATAATTTATCTTCAATGAAGGTAGAGGGAATAAATGATCATGAAAACATGAAAAACAAGGGTGAGGCTGATCACATTCATTATGCTTTTTACATTAATGCATACATGTATTTACATAAACAATCAAGGCTTTCCATTCTATTATATTCTATAGGTTTTCAATAGATTTGTTTTAATGCTCCAGTTCAAGGGCATTTCTGTCGTTGTTTTAAGAGAATGTTTCAATCAATACACTTTGCTTTGATTGCACCCGGTTTGCATAAGTGGAATATTTCAATCTCCACTGATTTGTATGCACATTTACCCATCCACTCTACCCATCGATTTAGCCATCCACTCTACGCATCCATTTAGCCATCCATTTACCCATCCACTCTACTGTCCACTCTACCCATCCACTCTACTATCCACTCTACCCATCCACTCTACTGTCCACTCTACCCATTCACTCTACTATCCACTCTACCCATCCACTCTACTGTCCACTCTACCCATCCACTCTACTATCCACTCTACCCATCCACTCTACTGTCCACTCTACCCATTCACTCTACTATCCACTCTACCCATCCACTCTACTGTCCACTCTACCCATCCACTCTACTCTACTATCCACTCTACTATCCACTCTACCCATCCACTCTACTATCCACTCTACCCATCCACTCTACTATCCACTCTACCCATCCACTCTACCCATCCACTCTACCCATCCACTCTACTATCCACTCTACCCATCCACTCTACTATCCACTCTACTATCCACTCTACCTATCCACTCTACCCATCCACTCTACTATCCACTCTACCCATCCACTCTACCCATCCACTCTACCTATCCACTCTACCCATCCACTCTACCCATCCACTCTACCCATCCATTTAGCCATCCACTCTACCATCCACTACCCATCCATTCTACCCATCCATTTAACCATCCACTCTACCCATCCACTCTACCATCCATTTAGCCATCCACTCTACCATCCACTACCCATCCATTCTACCCATCCATTTACCCATCCACTCTACCCATCCATTTAGCCAGCCACTCTACCCATCCACTCTACCCATCCACTCTACCCATCCACTCTACCCATCCACTCTACCATCCACTACCCATCCATTCTACCCATCCATTTAACCATCAACTCTACCCATCCACTCTACCCATCCATTTATCCATCCACTCTACCCATTCATTTAGCCATCCACTCTACCCATCCACTCTACCCATCCACTCTACCCATCCACTCTACCATCCACTCTACCCATCCACTCTACCCATCCACTCTACCCATCCATTTAGCCATCCACTCTACCATCCACTACCCATCCATTCTACCCATCCAATTACCCATCCACTCTACCCATCCATGTAGCCATCCACTCTACCCATCCACTCTACCCATCCACTCTACCCATCCATTTAGCCATCCACTCTACCATCCACTACCCATCCATTCAACCCATCCATTTAACCATCCACTCTACCCATCCACTCTACCCATCCATTCTACCGATCCATTTACCCATCCACTCTACCCATCCATTTAGCCATCCACTCTACCCATCCACTCTACCCATCCACTCTACCCATCCATTCTACCGATCCATTTACCCATCCACTCTACCCATCCATTTAGCCATCCACTCTACCCATCCACTCTACCCATCCATTTATCCATCCACTCTACCCATCCATTTAGCCATCCACTCTACCCATCCATTTATCCATCCACTCTACCCATCCATTTATCCATCCACTCTACCCATCCATTTATCCATCCACTCTAACCATCCATTTAGCCATCCACTCTACCCATCCACTCTACCCATCCATTTAGCCATCCACTCTACCCATCCACTCTACCATCCATTTAACCATCCACTCTACCCATCCACTCTACCCATCCATTTAACCATCCACTCTACCCAACCACTCTACCCATCCATTTAGCCATCCACTCTACCCATCCACTCTACCCATCCACTCTACCCATCCATTTAGCCATCCACTCTACCATCCATTTATCCATCCACTCTACCCATCCATTTATCCATCCACTCTACCCATCCATTTATCCATCCACTCTACCCATCCATTTAGCCATCCACTCTACCCATCCACTCTACCCATCCATTTAGCCATCCACTCTACCCATCCACTCTACCATCCATTTAACCATCCACACTACCCATCCATTCTACCCATCCATTTAACCATCCACTCTACCCATCCACTCTACCCATCCACTCTACCCATCCACTCTACCCATCCATTTAGCCATCCACTCTACCATCTACTACCCATCCACTCTACCCATCCATTTAGCCATCCACTCTACCCATCCACTCTACCCATCCATTTAACCATCCACTCTACCCATCCACTCTACCCATCCATTTAACCATCCATTTAACCATCCACTCTACCCATCCACTCTACCCATCCACTCTACCCATCCACTCTACCCATCCATTTAGCCATCCACTCTACCCATCCATTCTACCCATCCATTTAACCATCCACTCTATCCATCCACTCTACCCATACACTCTACCCATCAATTTAACCATCCACTCTACCCATCCATTCTACCCATCCATTTAACCATCCACTCTACCCATCCACTCTACCCATCCATTTAGCCATCCACTCTACCATCCACTACCCATCCATTCTACCCATCCATTTACCCATCCACTCTACCCATCCATTTAGCCATCCACTCTACCCATCCACTCTACCCATCCACTCTACCCATCCACTCTACCCATCCATTTAGCCATCCACTCTACCCATCCATTTAGCCATCCACTCTACCCATCCACTCTACCCATCCATTTAACCATCCACTCTACCCATCCACTCTACCCATCCATTTAACCATCCATTTAACCATCCACTCTACCCATCCACTCTACCCATCCACTCTACCCATCCACTCTACCCATCCATTTAGCCATCCACTCTACCCATCCATTCTACCCATCCATTTAACCATCCACTCTATCCATCCACTCTACCCATACACTCTACCCATCAATTTAACCATCCACTCTACCCATCCATTCTACCCATCCATTTAACCATCCACTATACCCATCCACTCTACCCATCCATTTAGCCATCCACTCTACCATCCACTACCCATCCATTCTACCCATCCATTTACCCATCCACTCTACCCATCCATTTAGCCATCCACTCTACCCATCCACTCTACCCATCCACTCTACCCATCCACTCTACCCATCCATTTAGCCATCCACTCTACCCATCCATTTAGCCATCCACTCTACCCATCCACTCTACCCATCCATTTAACCATCCACTCTACCCATCCACTCTACCCATCCATTCTACCCATCCACTCTACCCATCCACTCTACCCATCCATTTATCCATCCACTCTACCCATCCATTTAGCCATTCACTCTACCCATCCACTCTACCCATCCACTCTACCCATCCATTTAGCCATTCACTCTACCCATCCACTCTACCCATCAATTCTACCCATCCATTTAACCATCCACTCTACCCATCCACTCTACCCATTCACTCTACCCATCCACTCTACCCATCCACTCTACCATCCACTACCCATCCACTCTACCAATCCATTTATCCATCCACTCTACCCATCCATTTAGCCATCCACTCTACCCATCCATTTAGCCATCCACTCTACCATCCACTACCCATCCACTCTACCCATCCATTTACCCATCCACTCTACCCATCCATTTATCCATCCACTCTACCCATCCATTTAGCCATCCACTCTACCCATCCACTCTACCCATCCACTCTACCTATCCACTCTACCCATCCATTTAGCCATCCACTCTACCATCCATTTACCCATCCACTCTACCCATCCACTCTACCTATCCACTCTACCCATCCATTTAGCCATCCACTCTACCCATCCATTTAGCCATCCATTTAGCCGGCCACTCTACCATCCACTCTACCCATCCACTCTACCCATCCATTTACCCATCCACTCTACCCATCCATTTAGCCATCCACTCTACCATCCACTCTACCCATCCACTCTACCCATCCATTTACCCATCCACTCTACCCATCCACTCTACCCATCCACTCTACCCATCCACTCTACCCATCCATTTAGCCATCCACTCTACCCATCCACTCTACCCATCCATTTAGCCATCCACTCTACCATCCACTCTACCCATCCACTCTACCCATCCATTTAGCCATCCACTCTACCATCCATTTAGCCATCCACTCTACCCATCCACTCTACCCATCCACTCTACCCATCCATTTAGCCATCCACTCTACCCATCCACTCTACCTATCCACTCTACCCATCCACTCTACCCATCCACTCTACCTATCCACTCTACCCATCCACTCTACCCATCCCCTCTACCCATCCATTTAGCCATCCACTCTACCCATCCACTCTACTTATCCACTCTACCCATCCACTCTACCCATCCATTTAGCCATCCACTCTACCCATCCATTTAGCCATCCACTCTACCCATCCACTCTACCTATCCACTCTACCCATCCACTCTACCCATCCACTCTACCCATCCATTTAGCCATCCACTCTACCCATCCACTCTACCCATCCATTTAGCCATCCACTCTACCATCCACTCTACCCATCCACTCTACCCATCCATTTAGCCATCCACTCTACCATCCATTTAGCCATCCACTCTACCCATCCACTCTACCCATCCACTCTACCCATCCATTTAGCCATCCACTCTACCCATCCACTCTACCCATCCACTCTACCTATCCACTCTACCCATCCACTCTACCCACCCACTCTACCCATCCACTCTACCTATCCACTCTACCCATCCACTCTACCCATCCCCTCTACCCATCCATTTAGCCATCCACTCTACCCATCCACTCTACTTATCCACTCTACCCATCCACTCTACCCATCCATTTAGCCATCCACTCTACCCATCCATTTAGCCATCCACTCTACCCATCCACTCTACCTATCCACTCTACCCATCCACTCTACCCATCCACTCTACCCATCCATTTAGCCATCCACTCTACCCATCCACTCTACCCATCCATTTAGCCATCCACTCTACCATCCACTCTACCCATCCACTCTACCCATTCATTTAGCCATCAATTTATTGATAATCTGCTGTGTCCACAACTTTGGAAGTATTTTAGGGATAATATAATTCTTATAGGCTATATGAAAAATGGTATAGGGAAGCAAATACGAGAGAGAGAGAGAGAGAGAGAGAGAGAGAGAGAGAGATCAACACTTATCCATACACACAGTAAAGACATCAGTCGTTGTTCCCTTTCATGTTTGCGTCAAAGGAGATTAACACTGGTAGAGAGAGCCTACTATAGCACCCTAAGCCCTGACATTCATTCACACAGCTGCACCGAACGTGTTACATAACATCATCACAAAGTACACCATGTAACTATGTTATTCTATGCTAACATTTAGAGCTCTGTTTCACCATGTCAATAGAGCAGAACATCCTCTCCTTATTGCAGCCTGCCTGGCTGTCTCCTTCAGAGAACCGCAGCTGATCCAGTGTAGTGATGTGCAATCTAGCAGAGTGGAGAGAGCTAGGCCCTGCCTGGAGTCACGTGAACACATTCCATTTGAATCAAAGACAGATCTAAGCACTGCAGAGCACTGAGCAGCAGCATAGCCTGTTGCCGTGGAGATTCGCTGTGCGGGCCCCTTCACTAGCGGATCAACGCAGAAGGGTAACATGGTTAAAGAAATAAAGAAATAAATGCAGCAAAAAGAAACACAATTTTCTGTTAAATCTTTGCAAATGAAATGACTAATGTCTCCCTCTCTGCCCTTCTCCCTTCTCTCTTTCTCTCTGTCTCTCTATTTATCTCTCTCTTCCTCTTTCTCCCTCTCCCTCTCTCTACCCTCTCTCTAAGAGAAGCACTTGTTTGTACCGCTGAGATCATTTAAAAGTATAATTTATTGATAATGAAGTGGGGAAAGCTTTGATATGGCAGAGCAAGGCGGATTAAGCAGACAGAGGAGAGCATGCTGTGTCACATTTTCAGGGGCTCCAAGTGTTTACTATACTAAATATCTCTCTCCCTCTCTCCCCTCTCTCCCCTCTCTCCCCCTCTCTCTCTCCCTTGTTCACACTCTCACTTCGTCCCTTTGGGATATTCATTCAGCTTTGTGTCAAAATGTAATAATAGAGAGAAACACAAGATATTTTATTAATAAAGTAAACACGATAGCAATACAAATGTCTGCAAGGAGACCATACGTAGATTCCAGTACACAAGGCAGTGCAGGTTAGCATGCAGTGATTACTTAATGACAGAGGGGCTCACTCACCAACCCCAGTCATGTTCTCTGTCCCCAGGGGAAAGTAGAATGCTACTAGCAGCCAGGTTGTTATGTGTTATCCAGTCTCACTGTTATCCACACTAACACATTTGTTTATTTATTAATAAATAAAATGCAAATTAGGAGGCCTATTATCAAGGCAAACAAACACAAATACAAACACGGGGCTGTATAAAACGCGATATTCACAAAGTTAATTCTAATCCCGTAGAATGGTACTTTGCCAGTAGTGTATAATTCCTCCAGGCCTTTGAAGGTGTTAGACAAAATGGAGTATGGCACCTGGAGAATGGGAGTGATTATACAGTAACAGAATGAAATGTCACTCATGAAAACCTGTAATCCTCAGAATGGCTTTTTACTCTTTTCATGGACACAGTCATACAGTACTATACACACTAGGCTACTCTGTTTCTACACACTAGGCTACTCTGTATCTACTCTTCTCACTCTCTCTGCGTTACCTAGAGGTCGACTGATTCATCGCAATGAACGATTAATTAGGGCCGATTTCAAGTTTTCATAACAATCGGAAATCGGTCATTTTGGACGCCAAATCGGTCATCGGTCATTTTTTTAACTAGGCAAGTCAGTTAAGAACACATTCTTATTTTCAATGACGGCCTAGGAACGGTGGGTTAACTGCCTTGTTCAGGGGCAGAACGACAGATTTTTACCTTGTCAACTCAGGGATTCAATCTTGCAACCTTACGATTAACTAGTCCAATGCTCTAACCACCTGCCTCACGAGGCGCCTGCCTGTTACGCGAATGCAGTAAGAAGCCAAGGTAAGTTGCTAGCTAGCATTAAACTTATCTTATAAAAAACAATCAATCAATCAATCATAATCACTAGTTATAACTACACATGGTTGATGATATTACTAGTTTATCTAGCGTGTCCTGCGTTGCATATAATCGATGCAGTGCGCATTCGCGAAAAAGTACTGTCGTTGCTCCAATGTGTACCTAACCATAAACATCAATGCCTTTCTTAAAAACAATACACAGAAGTATATATTTTTAAACCTGCATATTTAACTAAAAGAAATGCAGGTTAGCAGGCAATATTAACCAGGTGAAATTGTGTCACTTCTCTTGCGATCATTGCACGCAGAGTCAGGGTATATGCAACAGTTTGGGCCGCCTGGCTCATTGCGAACTAATTTGCCAGAATTTTACGTAATTATGACATAACATTGAAGGTTGTGCAATGTAACAGGAATATTTAGATTTATGGATGCCATCCTTTAGATAAAATACGTAACGGTTCCGTATTTCAATGAAAGAATAAACGTTTTGTTTTCGAGATGATAGTTTCCGGATTCGACCATATTAATGACCTAAGGCTCGTATTTCTGTGTGTTATTATGTTATAATTAAGTCTATGATTTGATAGAGCAGTCTGACTGAGCGATGGTAGGCACCAGCAGGCTCGTAAGCATTCACTCAAACAGCACTTTTGTGCGTTTTGCCAGCAGCTCTTCGCAATGCTTCAAACATTGCGCTGTTTATGACTTCAAGCCTATCAACTCCCGAGATTAGGCTGGTGTAACCGATGTGAAATGGCTAGCTAGTTAGCGTGGTACGCGCTAATAGCGTTTCAAACGTCACTCGCTCTGAGACTTGGAGTAGTTGTTCCCCTTGCTCTGCATGGGTAACGCTGCTTCGAGGGTGGCTGTTGTCGATGTGTTCCTGGTTCGAGTCCAGGTAGCGGCGAGGAGAGGGATGGAAGCTATACTGTTACACTGGCAATACTAAAGTGCCTATAAGAACATCCAATAGTCAAAGGTATATGAAATACAAATCGTATAGAGAGAAATAGTCATATAATTCCTATAATAACTACATCCTAAAACTTTTTACCTGGGAATATTGAAGACTCATGTTAAAAGGAACCACCAGCTTTCATATGTTCTCATGTTCTGAGCAAGGAACTTAAACGTTAGCTTTCTTACATGGCACATATTGAACTTTTACTTTCTTCTCCAACACTTTTTTTTGCATTATTTAAATCAAATTGAACATGTTTCATTATTTATTTGAAGCTAAATTGATTTTATTGATGTATTATATTATGTTAAAATAAGTGTTCATTCAGTATTAATGTAATTGTCATTATCACAAATAAAATAAAAAAATTGTCCGATTAATCGGTATCGGCTTTTTTTGGTCCTCCAATAATCGGTATCGGTATCGGCGTTGAAAAATCATAATCGGTCGACCTCTAGCGTTAACCCCTTGAGTCCTTTCATATAGAGAATGTTTATCAGTAGAAGTGAAAGAGGAAGTCCTGTAACGTTTGCGGCTGCATCCTGTGAGAAACAGTATATGCCGATGTAGACAGCTGTCACAAGAGCTGGCCTTGATTTTCAACTCTTCTTAATAGACCTGGGTTCAAATGCTATTAGAAATAATTTCAAATACTTTAGATGTGCTTGATTGAGCTTGCTTGGCGCAATGGAACCAATAGAGTAGCCGCAAAAGTGCAAACCCTGCCCACCCAGCAATCTAGGAAGGCTTAAGCAAACTCTCATAATATCTGAAAGATTTTATATAGTATTTGAACCCAGGTCTTTTTCTCATACAGTTAACATATGCATGCTCTGTAAACATGAGCCCTGATCCCGGTCTTACTCTGCCACAGTAAGGGTCAGGTGCAACATTGCAACCAACACAGCCTTATACCACAGCCTTTGAGCAGAGACCTAAGGAGATTCTAGTGAACTTACTAGAGCAATTGATACATTTTAGTGCTGGATAAAAAACAGATGGAAATTTTTGGGGAAATATCTACAGTTTTGTCGATAATCAAATGTTATCCATTTTATGTATGATAAGCTGATTTTGTCACAATGTTTAGGAAGAATGTATAAACTTTTACATGTAATCACTTGTCATAGATAACCCTTAACTGGTGTTCAGCATGGCCAATCACATCAGTGTCCTGAGATGCATCCTGCTGCTGCTATTGGCCATCGCTCTGGCCTCGGCTTTGAGAACATTGGACACGACCGAAGAGCTGGAGGGACCCCACCCTCTCGCCACGGCCTCAAACTACTCCTCTGTTACGTCCAGACCTGCATCGACAACAACATGGTGTCTCTCTGTGACCCCAGGGAGGGAGCATACGGGTTCCATATGTTCAAGAACTATAAACTGTTACTCCCCAAACTGAAAGACCAAAACCTGTACACCTACTACACCTACGGTAACCTCCATTCCCACGGTGCAGAGAACCTGCCCTATGAAGTGAGGCGGTACTACGACAAGGACAACCTCCTCAGCAACCAGGACAGGGTGTTGGTGAAGTAGAACCAGAACAACAATCACATGGAGAAGATGTACATCTCAGAGCACTACAAGCAACGCAAGACGTACATGATCGGGCCCAATCTTCTCTCCTCTCTCAGATGATAGTGATAGTATGAAAATCAAATCTGTACATTATGCTATTCACTGTTGTTTTTCTTGACACAAACCTGATGGCATTACTAAACCTGTAATATGTCAACCTGATTTTTTTGGTGCTGTGTTTACTGTAACTTTCTGTTTCCTTTACAGACACGCTAGAGAAATACATTTTTACAGACAGAACATTGCGATTCTGAGTGCACTGAAATCAAGTTAAATTATTTCTGCTATAATGCAGATCAGTTCAGCACATTAACCAATGTCCTTCAGTCATTCCTATTGATGTTGATACAATTTATGGCTTACATGACTATAGAATGTGAACGTAATGCAATAGAGGGTATATTTTTGTTGCTGCTTCTTTCTAGATTGTTTCATACTACTTCTTTACTTATACAATTTTAGAAGTGTTGATCATAGAGTGACAGTGTTCTCTATGCCAGTGGCGGTCGGTGCCTTTTAAGATGAGGGAGGACCATACTTTTTTTTATGAGCATGGCCTTATTTCTATTAAAGCATATTGAATGACTGTCATTCATATTCCATTCACCCAGCTCAATGTAACATCGATAGGTTTAGGCTACTTACTACATGATACTCAAATTTTCCTTAACCCATCATGAGGTTGCTACAACCTAGCCTATGAATGAAAGTTTACAACGTAGGTGCACAGGTCGAGAGAAATTTGAATATTCAAGGTGACAGACATTGACACATTCAATACCGCCTTGCACAATCTTGCCTGCATCTAGCTGATCTAGGGTGTAACCATTAGTCCAACAGTTGCAAACGAGAGTTTCTAATGGACAAATTCAGCTATGTTTATCCCCGTTCAGTTTCGTTTGCTTCCGTAAAAAAATGTTTTTCAACAGAATCGGCAGAATGAATAAACCCCTGATCACACTCAAAAGCAGTTCACTTTCATAGCAGCCAGATCGTTGTATAAAGATCGTTGTATAATTCCGTCTCTCCTCCACTCACCTTTTCCCTTCTCTTGTGTACTTCAGTGCACAACACATCAGCTGTCTGTGACCAGGTGAAAAAACCTTACCAAGCCAAACCTTCATATTATAAAAGCTAACCACTACACACAGCCTACATCGTTGTCACAATATTAGCTAATGTCAAGTCAACACCATAGCTACTAGAACTAACGCATTAGTAAACCCACTACAATCATGAAGTACAGTGTAGCAAGCAGTTTAGCAGTTACACCGGTGGGCCCTGGTGGCAATAAATTAATACAACCAAAAGCTAACCTTGACTTAGCCATAGCCAGCTAGGTAACATAGCATCCTTCTCTGTTTGAGCCGAGTGTTTGAGTAGGCTAAACTAGCTAGCTAGCTGCATTTTCTAGCAAACTAAGTGAAAGTGAACAAAAATACAAAATATAGCTATCTCTCTCTCACTTGCTTCTCCTTCATTTTTGAAGGAATTCATTTGTTTAAAACTGTTCAACTATTGTCTTTCTCGCTCTTATGGGGTCAACCACATTTTATGCAGTGCAGTGCTAGCTAGCTGTAGCTAATGCTTTCAGTGCTAGATTCATTCTCTGATCCTTTGATTTGGTGGACAACATGTCAGTTCATGCTGAAAAATCTCTGATAGTTTGGAGGATATCCTCTGGAAGTTGTCATAATTACTGTGTAAGTCTATGGAAGGGGGTGAGAACCACAAGCCTCCTAGGTTTTGTATTGAAGTCAATGTACCCAGAGGAGGACAGAAATTATCTGTCCTCCGGCTACACCATGGTGCTACCCTACAGAGTGCTGTTGAGGCTACTGTCGTGTTTTAATCAATGTAGTATATGTAGTATAGTTGTTTCTAAAAACGATGACTTTTTAAATATTTCACTGTTTTTATTTTTATGAAATTCACTGAGGACGGTGGTCCTCCCCTTCCTCCTCTGAGGAGCCTCCACTGCTCTGTGCTCACCCTAGCCTGACACCACCCTGAAGGGGAAGTTTTGGTGGTGTTGTTTCTAGTGTGTCTTTTGCAGTATAATACCAGCTCCTTTGACATATACCACTTAAGTTTAAAATTAACACTTCTCTATTCACCACTTTCTCCACTCACCCTGAGAGTAATGGTCTTTCCCCAACATAGCTCAGAAAATCATCTTAGTGTGGCATTAGTTTATCTGTAGTGCAGAGAGAGAGAGAGAGAGAGAGCTAAGGATATAACAAGTACTTGTTTATAGAGGATGAGAAATAGCATGTTTACTGAAATGTATAAGGATAGCAGGAGATGCAACCATGAGTAATGGTTTTAGTGTGAGACCACATGTCCATATGACTGTTTTAATGTCCCAGTACACAATATGTAGTGTAATAGTCTACTCAGGTCTGTGGATTGCCATCATTATCTCAGTACAGACCTTTGACCATGATCCAAACAGATGAGTTAAAACATTGGCACAACTCTACATTTAACATATTTCTGTATTTTACTAATAGACAACATTTGAGTTGCTTCCCAGTAAATAAAAAAACGCTATCCTAGTTTTATAGACTGCTATTACACAATACAAGAAAGACTGTAATTTGATAAATTGTAGAAAGAGGGAGAAACAGCCTTCTCTCTCTTGTAACCCTCTCTCTCTCTCCTCCAAAGCTCCCTACACTCCTGCAGTATCTCCAGACCTGAGAAAGCCAAGCTAAGCCAAGCCTCTACTTCTACTCATTCATCTTGAGCTCTGCTCTGTTGCCACGGGGAGGACAGCAATTTTGCAGGTGTGCTTTTCCTTCAGGCCAAATTCAGATTTGATTTGATACTCCCACTGAGAATGTTATGGCGCTCCTGAAAAGGGCCATGGGTAAATAAGTCCAGTGTGGCCAGATAAGATAGATTTATAGGGGCTTCAGTGTATACAAAATGTTGAGGTGTTGATGGGGCTATGTGTGTGTGTGTGTGTGTGTGTGTGTGTGTGTGTGTGTGTGTGTGTGTGTGTGTGTGTGTGTGTGTGTGTGTGTGTGTGTGTGTGTGTGTGTGTGTGTGTGTGTGTGTGTGTGTGTGTGTGCGCGTGTGTGCACGTGCTCAGGCGCATGGGTGCGCGTGTGTTCATGTGTATGTGCGTGCCTGTGTGCTCCTATAAATGCATTGTGAATTATATTTATTGGTGAGATGTAAGAGTCCACACCATAAACAAACCAGACAGAATTAAATACACACACACACACACACACACACACACACACACACACACACACACACACACACACACACACACACACACACACACACACACACACACACACACACACACACACACACACACACACACACACACACACACACACACACACGAGACAGATCAGTGATGTACTACATATTATATTCTTCTCTCATCGTCCCTGTGCCTCTGTCTCCCTTTTTGTTCTCTCTAAATGAGAATTAAATCAAGTCAGATTAAAGGCAGCGCTTGGAGGAGCACATGGCTCTGATGTGTCTGTCCATGCTTAACAGGAGACAGGTTATTCTCTTTCTGCACTAGCTGCCTGGGCAGATGGGTGGAGTCCGTCTGACTCCGAGCAGCTCTTTGACAGAATTCTAAAGCGGCGGAATGAACAGATGTCTCCCAATGATTAATGTGCCTCTCTTCTTCTCCTCTGAAGAGCTGCGTGCCCGTGCATCTCTTACTCTTCTCTCTCTCTCTTTCTCTCTCTCTCTCTCTCTTTATCTCTCTCTCCTCCTTCTTATAGTCACTCTGTAAAGCTATTTTGTTCACTTACTTCTCTCTCTTTCTCTGCCCCCCTCTTGCTCTCTGTGTTTCCCCAAGTTCATCCTTCATAGAACTCTTATGCCTCTCTTTCTCTTAATCTTGTCTCACAGATATGAGGCCTATCAGAGGTGGAGTGATATAAATGTTTTTTTAATAGGTTAAATCATGGGTTAGAGTCTTGAAGAGTTAGGAGATGTGTGGTAGGATGATATGAGGTGAGAGAATAATATTGGCTGAGATGGCTGTGGATAGTCATGTAGGTTGAAACTGCTTTGTTGAATAGAAATCCACTGGGATGATGGTATGTCAGATCTGCATACATTTCCATAGGAAGGGGCGAATTACATAACGGTGAGAGAGCTATCACAAAGCTTCCAGAGAGAACAGCACTGGACTGCTTCATTTCATAGATGTAGTTATATGCATGTAGCATGTTGGGGATATGGGGGTAGACAGGCTGTGAAGGACAGAGGATGGGTGAGGGCTCTTGGAATAAGACCGGTTAGTGTGTACTGACGATTAGACACGAAATCCAAGAAACAGACACAAAAGAGGTAAGTCAGGCACTTCTCTCCTCAGAAAATAAAGTGCAGATTACCGGTGCAGGTAGGTTTGATGAGAGACTCACAGTGTAACCCTGCCCCATACTGATTGTAGAGCAGACCTCCTAGTCATTGGATCGCCTTCTCTAAGACAGTTCCCTTTTTCATCTCTGTTTCTTCACAAACCACATGAGAACTTTTTCCATTTTCCAAGATGGCGCTGCAGTAGGAGGTGTGTAGCTGTCTTTGTCTTATCCTGTGTAAATAGCCGGTCTTTTTCGTATGTATCTTAATCTCACTTTCTATCTACAAACTAAATATACTTTCCTGCAACCCGCCTCACCCAATGTGGTACGATTCTGCTATTTTTATTCCTTATAACTGGAACTTCCATCAGGAGCTAGCCAGCTAACTAGCTACTAGATTTGTTAGCCACGGCTAGCGGTCCTCGCCTTTTTCCCCGTCATCAGCCAGCCTTAGCTCAGACAACACCTGCCAGTCTGCACAGCGCGATATCAACCCAGAGCATATCGGACTGCTTCTCTCTACCATATCACCGGATTCCTGCCGCTCTGGATCATTACACCGGATCATTACTCCGGATCATCGCAGCTAGCTAGCTGCAAACAAGTGGTTACTGTTAGCTAACGCCTCTGTCCCGAAGCAAGCACCAGCTAGCCTTGAGCTAGCCTTGAGCTAGGCCCATATACCTGCTAATTCTAGGGCTACAATACCTCCTTTGCCAATTGGCCTGGACCCTTTATTGTCGACATGGAGCCCCGCCGATCCATCATGACTGGACTGCTGACGTGATTGCCCGATGTGGTCTCAACAGGCTATTCTGTTACGATGTCGCCGAAGAACCATCTACTAGCCCCGACCCGTTAGCTTTTCTGAATGCTGTGTCCCCTGCTCGCCTTGCGTAGTAGTGACTACCGAACAGCACCCTGACTCACCTATTGCTGCTCTTTTGACCCTATGATCACTCGGCTACACAGCTGATGCCCCCTGGACTGTTTCAATAACATGGTACCTCATTTTGTTTACCTGTCGGCCCCAGCCTCGAACTCAGGTCCTAACTGACCCGCTCAGCCCATTCATCGCCATTTACCTGTTGTTGTCTTAGCTCTCCTGATCAACATCCATGATTGCTTTATGCCTCTCTCTAATCTCAATATGCCTTGTCTACTGCTGTCTTGGCTAGTTTTTACAGTTTTATTTCACTGTAGAGCCTTCAGTCCCGCTCAAAATGCCTTAGATAGCTCTTTCGTCCCACCCCACACACATGCAGAGACCTCACCTGGCTTAACTTGTCCCTCCAGAGACGAAACCTCTCTCATCGTCACTCAATGCCTAGGTTTACCTCCACTGTACTCACATCCTACCATACCCTTGTCTGTACATTATACCTTGAATCTATTCTACCATGCCCAGAAATCTGCTCCTTTTATTCTCTGTCCCCAACGCACTAGACGACCAGTTCTTATAGCCTTTAGCCATACCTTTATCCTACTCCTCCTCTGTTCCTCTGGTGATGTAGACGTTAACCCAGGCCCTGTAGCCCCCAGTTCCACTCCTATTCCCCAGGCGCTATCATTTGTTGAATTCTGTAACCGTAAAAGCCTTGGTTTCATGGATGCTATCATCAGAAGCCTCCTCCCTAAGTTTGTTTTATTCACTGCTTTAGCACACTCCACCAACCCTGATGTCCTAGCCATGTTTAAATCCTGGCTTAGGAAGGCCACCAAAAATTCGGAAATTTCCATCCCCAACTACAACATTTTCCGCAAAGATAGAACTGCCAAAGGTGGTGGAGTTGCAATCTACAGCAGAGATAGCCTGCAGAGTTCTGTCATGCTACCCAGGTCTGTGCCCAAACTGTTCAAGCTTCTACTTTTAAAAATCCACCTTTCCAGAAATAAGTCTCTCACTGTTGCCTCTTGTTATAGACCCCCCCTCAGACCCCAGCTGTGCCCTGGACACCATATGTGAATTAATTGCCCCCCATCTATCTTCAGAATTTCTACTGTTTGTACCTAAACTGGGATATGCTTAACACCCCGGTCGTCCTACAATCTAAACTAGATGCCCTAAATCTCACACAAATAATCATGGAACCTACCAGGTACAACCCTAAATCCGTAAACACGGGCACCCTCATAGATATCATCCTGACCAACCTGCTCTCTAAATAGACCTCTGTTGTCTTCAACCAGGATCTCAGCGATCACTGTCTCATTGCCTGCGTACGTAATGGGTCCGCAGTCAAACGACCACCCCTCCTCACTCTCAAATGCTCCCTAAAACACTTCAGCGAGCAGGCCTTTCTAATTGACCTGGCCAGGGTATCCTGGAAGGATATTGACCTCATTCCGTCAGTAGAGGATGCCTGGTTATCCTTTAAAAGTGCTTTCCTCACCATCTTAAATAAGCATGCCCCATTCAAAAAATGTAGAACTAAGAACAGATATAGCCCTTGGTTCACTCCAGACCTGACTGCCCTTGACCACCACAAAAACATCCTGTGGCATACTGCATTAGCATCGAATAGCCCCCGCGATATGCAACTTTTCAGGGAAGTTAGGAACCAATACACACAGGCAATTAGGAAAGCAAAGGCGAGCTTTTTCAAACAGAAATGTGCATCCTGTAGCACAAACTCCAAAAAGTTCTGGGACACTGAAATGTCCATGGAGAATAAGAGCACCTACTCCCAGCTGCCCACTGCACTGAGGCTAGGAAACACTGTCACCACTGATGAATCCACGATAACTGATCATTTCAATAAGCATTTTTCTACAGCTGGCCATGCTTTCCACCTGGCTACCGCTACCCCAGTCAACAGCTCTGAACCCCCCACAGCAACTTACCCAAACCTCCCCCATTTCTCCTTCACCCAGATCCAGATGGCTGATGTTCTGAAAGAGCTGCAAAATCTGGACCCCTACAAATCAGCTGGGCTAGACAATCTGGACACTCTCTTTCTAAAAGTATCCACTGGAATTGTTGCAACCCCTATTACTAGCCTGTTCAACCTCTCTTTCGTATCGTCTGAGATCCCTAAAGTTTGGAAAGCTGCCGCGGTCATCCCCATCTTCAAAGGGGGTGGCACTCTAGACCCAAACTGTTACAGACCAATATCTATCCTACCCTGCCTTTCTAAAGTCTTTGAAAGCCAAGTTAACAAACAGATCACCGACCATTTCGAATCCCACCGTAACTTCTCCGCTATGCAATCTGGTTTCCAAGCTGGTCATGGGTGCACCTCAGCCACGCTCAAGGTCCTAAATGATATCATAACCGCCATCGATAAAAGCCAATACTGTACAGCCGTATTCATTGACCTGGCCAAGGCTTTCGACTCTGTCAATCACCGCATTCTTATCGGCAGACTCAACAGCCTTGGTTTCTCAAATGACTGCCTCACCTGGTTCACCAACTACTTCTCAGATAGAGTTCAGTGTGTCAAATCGGGAGGCCTGTAGTCCGGACCTCTGGCAGTCTCTATAGGGGTGCCACAGGGTCCAAATCTCGGGCCGACTCTTTTCTCTGTATGCATCAATGATGTCGCTCTTGCTGCTGGTGATTCTCTGATCCCCCTATACGCAGACGACACCATTCTGTATACCTCTGGCCCTTCTTTGGACACTGTGTTAACAAACCTCCAGACGAGCTTCAATGCCATACAACACTCCTTCCATGGCCTTCAACTGCTCTTAAATGCAAGTAAAACTAAATGCATGCTCTTCAACCGATCGCTGCCCGCACCCACCCGCCCGTCTAGCATCACTATTCTGGACGGTTCTGACTTAGAATATGTGGACAACTACAAATACCTAGGTGTCTGGTTAGACTGTAAACTCTCCTTCCAGACTCACATTAAGCATCTCCAATCCAAAATTAAATCTAGAATCGGCTTCCTATTTCGCAACAAAGCCTCCTCCACTCATGCTGCCAAACATACCCTCGTAAAACTGACTATTCTACCGAACCTTGACTTCGGCGATGTCATTTACAAAATAGCCTCCAACACTCTACTCAGCAAATTGGATGTAGTCTATCACAGTGCCATCCGTTTTGTCACCAAAGCCCCATATACTACCCACCACTGCGACCTGTATGCTCTCGTTGGCTGACCCTCGCTTCATATTCGTCGCAAAACCCACTGGCTCCAGGTCATCTATAAGTCTTTGCTAGGTAAAGCCCTGCCTTATTTCAGCTCACTGGTCACCATAGCAGCACCCACCCGTAGCACACGCTCCAGAAGGTATATTTCACTGGTCACCCCCAAAGCCAAATCCTTCTTTGGCCGCCTTTCCTTCCAGTTCTCTGCTGCTAATGACTGGGCCGAATTGCAAAAATCACTGAAGCTGGAGACTTATATCTCCCTCACTAACTTTAAGCATCAGCTGTCAGAGCAGCTTACCGATCATTGCACCTGTACATAGCTCATCTGTAAATAGCCCACCCAACTACCTCATCCCCATATTGTTATTTACTTTTTTGCTCCTTTGCACCCCGGTATCTCTACTTGCACATTCATCTTCTGCACATCTATCACTCCAGTGTTTAATTTCAAAATATTTATTATTTCGCCACTGTGGCCTACTTATTGCCTTACCTCCCTAATCTTACTACATTTGCACACACTGTATATAGATTTTTCTATTGTGTTATTGACTGTGCATTTGTTTATCCCATGTGTAACTCTGTGTTGTTGTTTGTGTCGCACTGTTTTGCTCTATCTTGGCCAGGTCGCTGTTGTAAATGAGAACTTCTTCTCAACTGGCCCACCTGGTTAAATAAAGGTCAAATTTAAAACATTTAAAAGAAAAATGGAGTATTACTCAAACGTGTTCCTTTTTAAAGGGTTTCAGACCTATTCAAATATTGTTATAATTTATGAGAGCCAAACACACATAGAGAGACACACACAGAAAGATGCACACATAGCCTATTCTACACTTTACGTCTCTCTCTCTTTTTCCCCTGTCTCAATCTCTCTATCCATCTCTTTTGAGGCAGGCCTCTCGCAGCAGACCTTTGTCTCCCCCTGCAGGTCAGTCTGAGTATGAGAATGTCTACTACACCGTCTCTTGGGGTAAAGACCATTAAAACCCATACTGCTTGGTAATTAATACCAGCCTATGGTAAAGGGCTCACATTAAATATTTACACTGCGGTTAATATTTTATATGGCAATTTTGTATTTAAATTGGATTTAATATTTAATATGAATACAGTGCTAAGTGAGGATGACTATTTTCTAAACATCAGTCCAGACCTCCTACATATGGTTGCAGGAGTAAATAGAGGTATGACGGGCATACTGCACAGGGGTGGAACACACACACAGACATTCACACACACACTCATACAGACATACACACACTGTGCAGGTGAGTGAATGTTTAGTTTCACAGTCCACTCGCTTTGAATGAAATGTGCCTATAGACACTGACAGATACACAGCACCATAAAATAAAGCTCAGCGGTTGATCAAATATGAAATACTAAGACCGGGTTTTCCGCTCAGAGCTTTCTTCTGGACCTGTAACAAACAGCGGGAGACAATTCCTAAATCCTTTGATGAGATTCCAAAGACAGTTTTCTTGGAAAATGTACAAATGAGGGTGATTCTAGATGTACAGTCGTGGCCAAAAGTTTTGAGAATGACACAAATATTAATTTTCACAAAGTCTGCTGCCTCAGTTTGTATGATGGCAATTTGCATATACTCCAGAATGTTATGAAGAGTGATCAGATGAATTGCAATTAATTGCAAAATCCCTCTTTGCCATGCAAATGAACTGAATCCCCAAAAAACATTTCCACTGCATTTCAGCCCTGCCACAAAAGGACCAGCTGACATCATGTCAGTGATTCTCTCGTTAACACAGGTGTGAGTGTTGACGAGGACAAGGCTGGAGATCACTCTGTCATGCTGATTGAGTTCGAATAACAGACTGGAAGCTTCAAAAGGAGAGTGGTGCTTGGAATCATTCTTCCTCCTCTGTCAACCATGGTTACCTGCAAGGAAACACATGCCGTCATCATTGCTTTGCACAAAAAGGGCTTCACAGGCAAGGATATTGCTGCCAGTAAGATTGCACCTAAATCAACCATTTATCGTATCATCAAGAACTTCAAGGAGAGCGGTTCAATTGTTGTGAAGAAGGCTTCAGGGTGCCCAAGAAAGTCCAGCAAGCGCCAGGACCGTCTCCTAAAGTTGATTCAGCTGCGGGATCGGGGCACCACCAGTACAGAGCTTGCTCAGGAATGGCAGCAGGCAGGTGTGAGTGCATCTGCACGCACAGTGAGGCGAAGACTTTTGGAGGATGGCCTGGCGTCAAGAAGGGCAGCAAAGAAGCCACTTCTCTCCAGGAAAAACATCAGAGACAGGTACAGGTACAGGGATGCAAAAGGTACAGGGATTGGACTGCTGGGGACTGGGGTAAAGTCATTTTCTCTGATGAATCCCCTTTCCGATTGTTTGGGGCATCCGGAAAAAAACTTGTCCGGAGAAGACAAGGTGAGCGCTACCATCAGTTCTGTGTCATGCCAACAGTAAAGCATCTTGAGACCATTCATGTGTGGGGTTGCTTCCCAGCCAAGGGAGTGGGCTCACTCACAATGTTGCCTAAGAACACAGCCATGAATAAAGAATGGTACCAACACATCCTCCGAGAGCAACTTCTCCCAACCATCCAGGAACAGTTTGGTGACGAACAATGCCTTTTCCAGCATGATGGAGCACCTTGCCATAAGGCAAAAGTGATACCTAAGTGGCTCGGGGAACAAAACATCGATATTTTGGGTCCATGGCCAGGAAACTCCCCAGACCTTAATCCCATTGAGAACCTGTGGTCAATCCTCAAGAGGCGGGTGAACAAACAAAAACCCATAAATTCTGACAAACTGCAAGCATTTATTATGCAAGAATGGGCTGCCATCAGTCAGGATGTGTCCCAAAAGTTAATTGACAGCATGCCAGGGCGGATTGCAGAGGTCTTGAAAATGAAGGGTCAATACTGCAAATATTGACTCTTTGCATCAACTTCATGTAATTGTCAATAAAAGCCTTTGACACTTATGAAATGCTTGTATTTATACTTCAGTATTCTATAGTAACATCTGACAAAAATATCTAAAGACACTGAGGCAGTAGACTTTGTGAAAATTTATATTTGTGTCATTCTCAAAACTTTTGGCCACGTCTGTACAGTATAGACTGTAGAGATTAGTACAGGTTTATCTGAAGAAAAATGTCAGGATTTCAGAGATTGTCCTGGATTTGTGTGTGTGACGATGGGGAGATGTGATGGAGTGAGTAATGTGAGGATCTCTCATCATTACTATGTGGGTTGTAGAGTACAGTAGCAGTGGTTTAAATCTCAGAGACCCGAGGACCCCGGAACTAACTCACCTTATTCACCTAGTCAAGGGCTTGATGATTAGTTTACTATTTGTTTCAGGTGTGCTAGCTATAGAATAAGTCAAATATATGGAACAGCTGGTGGTAGATGTTTGAGAACTCCTGCAGTACAGTGCAGGGGCAGGGGACGCCTGCCCTGTAGATATACAGTAGGTAGGTGTGTGGGGCCGGGCGGGCCTCTTCCATGTTTTGACCCTCTGTCATTACAAGGCTGGAGGGAGATCTCCATCTATTTATCACACTGGATCATCAGCCAGTCCTTTGTGTTTTCCTATAACCATCTTCTTCACAGTGATAGCAGTAGGCAGACATTATGCGGTGTGCCCAGAGGGAAAATGATGAAGAGAATCCGCCAGGCTTGAGTGTTCTCTGCCAAAGTGGATGGGCAGAGAGAGCTAATCAATCATGGCTCGTTCAGTTAGAACGAGGATAAAGGAGGTGACGTCTGGAGGGACCGTTAGCCTTCTCACTCTGACGAGGCTCATTACTCCACAGCACATTTTGGCAGGTGTCACATGTTCCTCTTTACTCTTTCCTTTATTTCAAAGCTCTATGTACATTACAATGTGAATACTAACATGCTGGCTTAATGTCTGCCTTCATTTACATTTAACTAGATTCCATGACATTCTGTATAAACCCATCCTGGAGAGTTTGGTTCTGGAATTTTGCTGATATGTTCTCTCTCATACTATGATAGGAGAGCAGATACAGACCTCACATATAGACGTTGTAATCATGAGTCATTAGATCATTTATCATTCCAACGATGATATGATGGCTGCTATCAATTTATGAGGGTTTTGATTTGTTAGAAAACACTTAACAAACAACACAACAAGGTGTGCTTGCATACCTTTGTGGGAGCGGAAGAAAGGAAATCCAATCTGCTTCCCTCTTTCTGGGATGACCACTGCAAAGTCTCTCCCTCTCGCTCTTAGCTCATAGGCGATTCTCACACTATCATTGTCTGGCCAACCTGGGGAAGTAACCAAAAGCCATCTCATTAATCAAATGTGCTCTGACCAGGGACAATCATGCAGGATTGAGGCATTGTAATCTCTCAAACTGCAAAGTTCTGGGGAAGCTAATAGATTCTCTGTGAATTTTAATTCCATAAGTCAAAAACAGGAAGTGGGGGTAGAGAAAAAAGACACTCTTAAAATGTAAGTGAAGGTCATTCCAATTATCTGTGATGGAACTAGTCCCTTACAACACCTCATACACTTCACATCCCCTTATCTGTAGAATCAATAGACTATGTATGAATCAGATTGAATATGGGTGGGGGGCATAGGGTGGCATGGGAGGGCAGTAGAAACGGTTGTGCAGTTAGTAGTGTGAGTCAGAGATAGAGAGAGCGATCCCAATGTCACCCAGTGACAGGAGAGGACAGCGCCTTCATTAGGGCGGTGAGTTGGCCTCGCATTTACATCAGAACCAGGGCAGACAAAAAGAGAGGAGAGCAGCCTCAGTAGCATGCTAACCAGCATTCCCCTCCTAATCACTCACTCAGTTATCATGGTCAGACAGGTCCGGCGATTTTACTGAAGGCACTTGGGATGTCGATGTCTGTGCATTAAACATTCATCTAACTGACCAGGGGGAGAGTGATGAGCGTCACACACATGCTTGCATGTTTGCTTTCCCCTCATTTCTGGTCTGTTCTCTTCTTACCCATCCCTCTCAGTATCTATCAGGGCTGTAACGCAGCAGAGATGGCATGGCTGACGAGCGGGCTGAGAGGGAGGGACATGCCATGCGTCTCTGATTGCCTCCGGTGTTGCTAAGGTCATGTGTTATTGCATTGTTACCATAATATCATCTCTAATGTGACTCCCGGCCCCAGCCTCTATAGTGAGACTCATCATTCAGGGCCACTTGATATTTCCACTCACGTCTATAGCCAAAGAGCAATATTATGACCTGATTCAAGTGCTGAAGCTTGAGTACCATCCTGTAAAACAACCATGTCACTTAAGCATTAATACGTTCCTTTAATAGGGACAAAAAATAACATAGATCACAAGCTATATACCTCTATTATACTAAATAAACCACTCCTAAGACTCTTTAGTTCTCTCCTCCTCAGAGTCCTCATATCGAGCACTGAGTAATCTCATTTACATGCAGAGACAGTCTCCCCATCCCCAAAAGCTCTGCTTTTCTTTGTCTGAAATTGTCTTTGTCTCTGTTGGGTTGAGCAGTGAGAATACTTTGCCTCTGTAGAAGTATGTGTCAGTGAACCGTGGTGGGAGGGGAGGTGGTCCTGCCTTGCTCTCAGAAGACGTGTGTGTTAAGCATGGAAATGTCACTGAAGCTAGAACAGGGAACGTGAAGGTTAGCATTTGCTCTGGAATGACACATGTCATCCTGAAACACAACACCTGGTATCCTTGACAAAAGCTGATGAGAGAGAGACAGAGAGAGAGAGAGACAGAGACAGAGAGAGAGAGAGAGAGAGAGAGAGAGAGAGAGAGAGAGAGAGAGAGAGAGAGAGAGAGAGAGAGAGAGAGAGAGAGAGAGAGAGAGAGAGAGAGAGAGAGAGAGAGAGAGAGAGAGAGAGAGAGAGAGAGAGAGAGAGAGAGACAGAGAGAGAGACAGAGAGACAGAGACAGAGAGAGAGACAGAGAGAGAGAGAGAGAGAGAGAGAGAGAGAGAGAGAGAGAGAGAGAGAGAGAGAGAGACCGAGAGAGAGAGAGAGAGAGAGAGAGAGAGAGAGAGAGAGAGACAGAGAGAGAGAGAGAGAGACAGAGACAGAGACAGAGACAGAGACAGAGACAGAGACAGAGAGAGACAGAGAGAGACAGAGAGAGACAGAGAGAGACAGAGAGAGACAGAGAGAGAGAGAGAGACAGAGACAGAGACAGAGACAGAGACAGAGACAGAGACAGAGACAGAGAGAGAGACAGAGACAGAGACAGAGACAGAGAGAGAGAGAGAGAGAGAGAGAGAGAGAGAGAGAGATTAAATGGATCTGTCCTGACCTCTGATAGAGAAAGGACAGTGAGGAGAGGAGGAAGGTGAGAACAGAGTTTAAATGGATCTGTCCTGACCTCTAAGGAAGTCTATTAGATTACCACTGATCTCTCATGGTGACAGCCCAGCCCATTCACAACTTCGGAGGACACGCAGAGAAGTATTCATAGCTCAACACTGCCCTCCAATGGAGTGAACTAAGATCAAATACTTGGAAACATAGTAGGCCTTTTTTCCCCACTGACAATTAGGCTGGACTGCAATTTAGTCATCACTTTTCATTTATGATGCCATGGGAGGCCTATGTATTTACTTACAATAGGCCTACCAGAGATTTGATTTAAAAAGTTAAACTCTATCCGTTAGGTGCCTTGTTTCCAGGACAAATTTAATTCAGAATAGTCATCAAATCTAATGTTTGTTGCTCCAACATACCTGTATCGATGAGTTGCCTTTCGTTGCTTTGGTTAATTGTTTGGCCAGTGTCTGTTTCGCCTTTGGTTCTTAAAGATTCAGACATGTTCTTAAATGCCACTGTTGAAATGAATGCTGTTTGCCGTTCATATTGCAGCGACCTTAACCCAACACCTAGCAACCTCATCAAGAGATTCAGACCTCTTGCCGTAATGGTTAAGGTGTTGGCTTGAAAGTTGTTAGACTAGGGTTCAAGTCCCATTTGGGGCTACCTCTGAATTTGCTATATTGGTGTTAGAAGTGGGATGGTACAATTGAGGCCATCGGAGAGGTGTGTAGAATTGGTATAGAGAAGTGTGGGGACACGCTCTCCCGAAGGAAAGGGGGTAATGTAGCGACCTTACCCCAACACCTAGCAACCTCGTCAAGGGGTTTGGACCTCTTGGCATAATGGAAGCCAGGTTTGAGAGTCCAGGTCTGGGCTACCCCCCAAATCCGCTATAATGTTGTGAGTGTTATTAAGTACATTTTAGGAGTTTAACCAGGTGGAAGAATTGGCAGAGACCAAACAAACTGTCGCCCCTAATATGCTGCAACCATACCCGAAGAATTTTTTATTTTTTTATTCCCGGAGACTGTAAAATAGCCATGCATCCAAATGGCTATTTGAGCCAATCAGTTGTGTTGTGACAGGGTAGGGTTGGTATACAGAATATATCCCTATTTGATAAAAGACCAAGTCCATGTTATGGCAAGAACAGCTCAAATAAGCAAAGAGAAATGACGGTCCATCATTAGTTTAACACATGTAGATCAGTCAATCCAGAACATTTTAAGAAAAAATATGCAGTCGCAAAAACCATCAAACGCTATGATGAAACTGGCTGTCATGAGGACCACCACAGGAAAGGAAGACCCAGAGTTACCTCTGCTGCAGAGGAAAATTTCATTAGAATTACCAGCCTCAGAAATTGCAGCCCAAATCAATTTTTCACAGAGTTCAAGTAACAGGCACATCTCAACATCCACTGTTCAGAGGAGACTGCGTGAATCAGTCCAAATTTGAGATTTTTGTTTCCAACCGCCGTGTCTTTGTGAGACGCAGAGTAGGTGGTTCCCATCGTGAAGCATGGAGGAGGAGGTGGGATGGTGTGGGGGTGCCTTGCTGGTGACTTTCAGTGATTTATTTAGAATTCAAGGCTTACTTAACCAGCATGGTTACCACAGCATTCTGCAGCGATACGCCATCCCATCTGGTTTGCGCTTAGTGGGACTATCATTTGTTTTTCAACAGGACAATGACCCAACACACCTCCAGGCTGTGTAAGGGCTATTTGACCAAGAAGGAGAGTGATGGAGTGCTGTATCAGAGGACCTGGCCTCCACAATCACCTGACCTAAACCCAATTGCGATGGTTTGGGATGAGTTGGACCGCAGAGTAAAGGAACAGCAGCCAACAAGTGCATACATATAGAGAGAGTGTGAATATATATACATACATACATTTTCCTTAATAATGTTACTGTCCCCACAACACCAAAAAATACTTAAATAGATTTACTTTTGTCCTTGAAACATTTAATTCAAATACTGTAGAATTCTATTCATTCCTGTGGAGGGTTTCCTGCTATGGAGGGAGTGCCAATATGGCCGACCAGTGGCTTCAAATCTGTTTTTAATACGTTATAGACCTTTTGCACAATGTAGCAACGCCCACTTCCGCTCTACTTCCTACCGGATACATAGCTTCCTGTCAGCCTGCTTGTAGCCATACTAACCTCGAAGTCGATCGTTTTATCATTATCTCAGTATATTAATATAATCATATTTCTATAGCGTTTTTTATCGTTCTTGTTGAAAATTCTGTTTATGCGTTCAGTTACGGATTTTTGTAATCCGATTATTGTGTTCTGTGTCTTTTCTTTGCCTCTTAGCTAGCTAGCTATTAACGTGCTAGCTAGTAAGGTGGCTAGCAATTAGCCAACGTCCCCCTCCCTTATCAGATCAAATCAAATCAAATTTTATTTGTCACATACACATGGTTAGCAGATGTTAATGCGAGTGTAGCGAAATGCTTGCCAACCATGACACTGTTTTACTCAATGCGCCTGCAAGAGCTGCCAAAGATAACAGTGACGGATGTACATCATCTGGCCAAGACAAGTAACAAAGCACCGACCTCCAAGTTGGAAAAAGGATTCAAACTTTGTCTCCAGTTATCTTTTCAACTATGAAGGTAAGTATAGCCAAGTTGCCTATCAGACCAGACAAGGACGTTTACTCAAAGCTGTAACCTAGTTTAAGACATGCTTTTTACAGTAGCTAGCTAACATTATGATTGCTCATTCTTTTTGTTCCAAGCAGTTTCGAACAGGGACAAAGTGACAGGAGAAGTAAGCATAAGGGCCAGCTGCTACAGGTCCATGAGGAAAAATGAGAAACCACACAGTTTGAGTGTAGGGTGAACAGTCAGCTGTTTGTGACACTACATAATGGTTACACAGTCAGAGATGAAGCCTAGTCTTAGACTAAGAAGTTCCTGTCAATGTAGATCTGCATTAAGAGGCATTGCTTAGTCTAGGACAAGGCTTAACCCATGTCTATGAAACCATTCTTAGTGTAGTATTTGTAGAGATACTGGGGTGCAAAATAGCAAAACAATAAATACCAATATGGGGATGGGGTAGTTGGGTGGGCTATTTGCAGATGGGCTGTGTATATGTACAGTGATCGGTAAGCTGCTTTGACAGCTGGTGCTTAAAGTTAGTGAGGGAGATATGAGTCACCAGCTTCAGTGATCTTTTGCAATTTGTTCCAGTCATTGGCAGCAGAGAATTGGAAGGAAAGGCGGCCAAATTAGGTGTTGGCTTTGGGGATGACCAGTGAAATATACCTGCTGGAGCGTGTGCTATGGGTGGGTGCTGCTATGGTGACCAGTGAGCTGAAATAAGGCAGGGCTTTACCTAGCAAAGACTTATAGATGACCTGGAGCCAGTGGGTTTGGCGACAAATTTGTAGCGAGGTCCAGCCACGAGAGCATATCGGTCGCAGTGGTGGGTAGTATATGGGGCTTTGGTGACAAAACGGATGGCACTGTGATAGACTACATCCAATTTGCTGAGTAGAGTGTTGGAGGCATTTTATAAATGACATCGCCGAAGTCAAGGATTGGTAGGATAGTCAGTTTTACGAGGGTATGTTTGGCAGCGTGAGTGGAGGAGGCTTTGTTGCGAAATAGGAAGCCGATTTAATTTTGGATTGGAGATGCTTAATGTGAGTCTGGAAGGAGAGTTTACAGTCTAACCAGACACCTAGGTATTTGTAGTTGTTCTCATATTCTAAGTCAGAACCGTCCAGAGTAGTGATGCTGGACGGGCGGGCAGGTGCGTGCAGCAATCGGTTGAAATGCATGCTTTTAGTTTTACTAGAATTTAAGAGCAGTTGGAGGCCAAGAAAGGAGTGTTGTATGGCATTGAAGCTCGTCTGGAGGTTTGTTAACACAGTGTCCAAAGAAGGGCCAGATGTTTACAGAATTGGTGCTGTCTGAGTAGTAGTGGATCAGAGAATCACCAGCAGCAAGAGCGACATCATTGATAAATAAACAGAGAAAAGAGTCGGCCCGAGAATTGAACCCTGTGGCACCCACATAGAGACTGCCAGAGGTCCGGACAACAGGCCCTCCGATTTGACACACTGAACTCTATCTGAGAAGTAGTTGGTGAACCAGGCGAGGCAGTCATTTGAGAAACCAAGGCTATTGAGTCTGCAGATAAGAATGCGGTGATTGACAGAGTCGAAAGCCTTGGCCAGGTCGATGAAGACGGCTGCACAGTACTGTCTTTTATCGATGGCGGTTATGATATCGTTTAGGACGTTGAGCGTGGCTGAGGTGCACCAATGACCAGCTCGGAAACCAGATTGCATAGTGGAGAAGGTACGGTGGGATTCGAAATGGTCGGTGACCTGTTTGTTAATTTGGCTTTTGAAGACTTTAGAAAGGCAGGGCAGGATGGATATCAAATCAAATCAAATTTTATTTGTCACATACACATGGTTAGCAGATGTTAATGCGAGTGTAACGAAATGCTTGTGCTTCTAGTTCCGACATTGCAGTAATATCTAACAAGTAATCTAACCTAACAATTTCACAACAACTACCTGTAAAGGAATGAATAAGAATATGTACATAAAAATATATGAATGAGCGATGACCGAACGGCATAGGCAAGATGCAGTAGATGGTATAGAGTACAGTATATATATATGAGATGAGTAATGTAGGGTATGAAAACATTATATAAATTGTCATTGTTTAAAGTGGCTAGTGATACATTTATTACATCAATTTTTCATTATTAAAGTGGCTAGAGATGAGTCAGCATGTTGGCGGCAGCCACTCAATGTTAGTGATGGCTGTTTAACAGTCTGATGGCCTTGAGATAGAAGCTGTTTTTCAGTCTCTCGGTCCCCGCTTTGATGCACCTGTACTGACCTCGCCTTCTGGATGATAGCGGGGTGAACAGGCAATGGCTCGGGTGGTTGTTGTCCTTGATGATCTTTTTGGCCTTCCTGTGACATCGGTTGGTGTAGGTGTCCTGGAGGGCAGGTAGTTTGCCCCCGGTGATGCGTTGTGCAGACCTCACTACCCTTCGGAGAGCCTTACGGTTGTGGACGGAGCAGTTTCCGTACCAGGCGGTGATACAGCCCGACAGGATGCTCTCGATTGTGCATCTGTAAAAGTTGGTGAGTGTTTTTGGTAACAAGCCAAATTTCTTCGGCCTCCTGAGGTTGAAGAGGTGCTACTGCGCTTTCTTCACCACGCTGTCTGTGTGGGTGGACCATTTCAGTTTGTCTGTGATGTGTATGCCGAGGAACTTAAAACTTTCCACCTTCTCCACTACTGTCCCGTCGATGTGGATAGGGGGCTGCTCCCTCTGCTGTTTCCTGAAGTCCACGATCATCTCCATTGTTTTGTTGACATTGAGTGTGAGGTTATTTTCCTGACACCACACTCCGAGGGCCCTCACCTCCTCCCTGTAGGCCGTCTCGTCGTTGTCGGTAATCAAGCCTACCACTGTAGTGTCGTCTGCAAAATGTATGATTGAGTTGGAGGCGTGCATGGCCACGCAGGCATGGGTGAGCAGAGAGTACAGGAGAGGGCTGACAAAGCACCCTTGTGGGGCCCCAGTGTTGAGGATCAGCGAGGTGGAGATATTGTTACCTACCCTCACAACCTGGGGGCGGCCCGTCAGGAAGTCCAGTACCCAGTTGCACAGGGTGGGGTCGAGACCCAGGGTCTCGAGCTTAATGACAAGTTTGGAGGGTACTATGGTGTTAAATGCTGAGCTGTAGTCGATGAACAGCATTGTTACATAGGTATTCCTCTTGTCCAGATAGGTTAGGGCAGTGTGCAGTGTGATTGTGTCGTCTGTGGACCTATTGGGGCGGTAAGCAAATTGGAGTGGGTCTAGGGTGTCAGGTAGGGTGGAGGTTATATGACCCTTGACTAGTCTCTCAAAGCACTTCATGATGAAGGAAGTGAGTGCTACGGGTTAACACGTTTAAATGTAGTCCGTGATTGACTGTAGACCCTGCCATATACCTCTTGTGTCTGAGCCGTTGAATTGCGACTCTACTTTGTCTCTATACTGACGCTTAGCTTGTTTGATTGCCTTGCGGAGGGAATAGCTACACTGTTTGTATTCGGTCATGTTTCCGGGTCACCTTGCCCTGATTAAAAGCAGTGGTTTGCACTTTCAGTTTTGCGTGAATGCTGCCATCAATCCACGGTTTCTGGTTGGGGAATGTTTTAATAGACGCTGTGGGTACAATATCACCGATGCACTTGCTAATAAACTTGATCACCGAATCAGCGTATTAATCAATGTTATTGTCCGACGCTATGCGGAACATTTCCCAGTCCATGTTAGCGAAGCAATCTTGAAGCGTGGAATCCGATTGTTCGGACCAGCGTTGAACAGACCTGAGCACGGGCGCTTCCTGTTTTAGTTTGTCTATAGGCTGGGAGCAACAAAATGGAGTTGTCATCAGATTTTCCAAAAGGAGGGCGAGGGAGGGCTTTATATGCGTCGCGGAAGTTAGAATAACAATGATCCAGGGTTTTGCCAGCCCGGGTCGCGCATTCGATATGCTGATCAAATTTAGGGAGCCTTGTTTTCAGATTAGGTCTATAATAGTTTCGGTCTAGAGTGTCTCCCCCTTTGAAGAGGGGGATGATCACAGCAGCTTTCCAATCTTTTGGGATCTCAGACGATTCGAAAGAGAGGTTGAACAGGCTAGTATTAGGGGTTGCAACATTTACCGTGGATACTTGTAGAAAGAGAGGGTCCAGATTGTCTAGCCCAGCTGATTTGTAGGGGTCCAGATATTGCAGTTCTTTCAGAACATCAGCTATCTGGATTTGGGTGAAGGAGAAACGAGGGGGGGGGCTTGGGCAATTTTCTGCGGGGGTGCAGAGCTGTTGGCCGGAGTAGGGGTAGCCAGGTGGAAAGCATGGCCAGCCGTAGAAAAATGCTTAATTGAAATTCTTGATTATCATAGATTTATTGGTGGTGACAGTGTTTCCTAGCCTCAGTGCAGTGGGCAGCTGGGAGGTGTTCTTATTCTCCATGGACATTAGTGTCCCAAAACTTTTTGGAATTAGTTCATGTAAGCACTGTTATGTTGGACGCATTAATTACATTTAAACAAGGGCATATACCCTTAATAGAAAAGTTTAAACCCGTATTGCTGTAATGAAATGAGTTGCTGTTGCATCAGTCACTTCTGTTTGCTGGTCGTGACACGTTGAGTGATTTTATAGTCTAATCATTTTCTTTTTATATCCCCACGTAGGTTGTACTGAAGCCCTCTGAGCCAGTAACAATGACACAACATCACTGTTCATGTGTTGCTGGCAGTGCATTATGCAACCACAGTTGCATTACTATGCCAGTCTGCACACTATTCCAAGATGGGAATCGTCCCACCTGTGCACAGCTGGACAGATACCAAGCAGCAGTGGCATACAGCCAAGGACTAGGGTATGTTTATATAGCTATACCACATATCAACATCATATGGTTATAATCACATCATAATGCTAATAAATGATTTAATGAAAACTTAAATCGTCTCATGATTAGATTTAGAATAGTGCCTTTATACTGTCTTTTTACAGGGTCTGAAACCAGGGCCCATAGGCAAAATGACCATCACCAAGCCCACCAAAAAGTGTATGGCAGAAAGAGGGATTAGGTGAGTATTCCCTAATAGCCAGTATAGTAGGTGGTCATGTCCTATTACACTCTAGAGTCTAGACTATATAAAATTATTAAATTTCAGGTGGTTTCAAGTACATTGTTTAGATTGGCTAACCACAGCGGCTGCTTTGCAGAAGTACACTCTACAGTGCCCTTCTTGGAACGTTCCCTAACCTCTCAGTTCTCCAGATAGAAGAGGCATACAAGAACTTTGACCCTCTATCCAAGCCATTGATCTGCAGCATGGGGATGTCTGATGAAAAGCTTTTAGTTGACTCCCACTTTGGAAAGGTACAGGTGGGGAGGCTCCTGTCTTACCAGCAGTCTCCAATCACTACGTGACCATAGTTCACCATAAGGAGACACCACCATTCCCTTCACTGCCCCTGGATGGCTACAGAATGGAGAGCAACTTTCAAGGCTGCACATTTGTGCTCAGTGAAGACCAGCTTCACAGTCTCTTCAGGTGAGAGAATACATAGAGACCCTCACTAATTAGAGAAGGGTGACTGGTACTACTTATGTGTACATGCAAAATAAAGTTCTTAGGCAGGAAAGACTAAATAACAAGGGACAGGCTCCTTTATCTTTCAATTAATTTAAGAGAAACAAACCAATATCTGTCTTTGCAATTAATTAATTAATAATTTAAAATATTCAGTTACATTTTTCTGTTCTCGTCACTGTAAATAAAAATTATTTTACATTTTGTTTGGAGGATAAGCAGAGGTGTTTTATCAATAAATGGACTACAGGGTGTTAGACAATGTGGATGGTCACAGAAAGAAAAAAACAGATGCATTGCAGTAGTAGCTCATTGCTCCTTGGCCCTTTGTAAGAAGGCAAGCCACAGCCCAGATGCAGTTGATGCTTCCCATCAGTGACATGAGGATCTCCTTGACATGGTAATATTCCACTGGAATAGCAAAGGTACTGCTCCCTTCTTCAGACGTCGAAGCCCACTAGAAGGTTCAATGAAATCTTAATTTCCTAACTTTCAATAAAGATGCCGCACCAACTAATAAGGTTAACGTCGTTAGCACTAACTTTTGCTAGCTAGCTAGCTAAAGAGACAAAGACACTACACAATCGAATTACAAAAATCACTAACTGAACAGATAAACAGACTTTTCAACAAGAATGATAAACGCTATATAAATATGATTATATTAATATACTGAGGTAATGATAAAAACGAGGCTAGTACTGTACGGCTACAATCAGGCTGACAGGAAGCTATGTATCGGGTAGGAAGTTGAGCGGAAGTGGGCGTTGCTACGTTGATCAAAAGGTCTATTGGTTGAAACTTCAATGTCTGCGTATGAATGTTTTGCTCATCTTTCCTTCAGAAGGAAAACACTCAGATTGACAGAGACAGGAAATATGACACACCATTGCCGCGCTAAATAATAATAATAACTTTTCTGATGCGTGAGTTAATTATGAATGGACGGATATTGAAAGGGAAATAGAAATACGAGCGAGCAGAAGGATAATGGTGATTTGTCATTCCGTTATTGCGTCTCTGAATAGCCAACCAATGGGCTCTGAGGTCTCACCCGGTTGTTGTCGCGGGAACTTTATGGAGCTATGAACACGAAACACTTGTTAGCTGCTACTGTAGCTAACGTTTGCAAATATAACAGTTTGTAAACCACCAGCCATGCATGTGTAGCTAGTTATACATGCATCACACTGATTGAATATTTCGGTGGAGTGTAAATAAGATAGCTAGCTAGAAGACACTGTTGCCAGCTATAGCTAGGTGGCTAACGCTTACTTAACTAAAGCCAGCTAGGTGGCTAACGCTAACTAAAGCCAGTTAGCTAATCAGCTTAGCTAGCTAGTTACCATGCTAGCTAGCTACAACCAAATCTTTTTTATAACTGCTACAACTGTCAAGGCTAGCTACCTAGCGAAATACACTAGCTAAATAAGCAAGCTCGACAATCTTGTGAAAAACTACATCCACGTTGGTTGCCTAGGTAACTAGCTAGATAGGAAGTTAAAGGGGCGTTTGAGTCTTGTTGGGTCGCAAACGTCTCACTTGTTATCCACCCATTTTTTTCGGCAAGATACAGGTAGCTACCCTAGCTACTTACAGGTAACTAGCTAGTTACCTATCATCTTTGACTGGAATCATGGCACATCAATTGACGAAAGATGAGCTTGATGAACAGTTCGAGCAGTTTTTGAAAGAGGTGAGTTTAACGTTACTGCAGACATGATAGTAGCACTATGTCTGCAATTCTGGGTGTTCATAGCTAAAGTTACTCACTAATGACGGCCCTTCTTTATATCCACACCAAAGATACTGATAACCAGCCTTTTCATCTGTGTCCATACTACTATGTATTCACCCAACCAACTAGCTAGATGGCTACTTTAACCTAGTAACCATTGACTTGTATTCAGTCTGTCTCAGATGACTCAGTGGATTTGGGTGGCAGTGCTATGCGCTCCAGTGTTCTGGACAGCCTGGGCAGAGCCTCTCAGAAACCACCACCAAAGAAGACATCAGCTGCCCCTGTGCTGTGGTGGCAGGAGGAGGACAGCGAAGAGACACCTGGCAGAGGTAAGCAAAGCCAGGGATGTGTAGGTTGATGTGCTTCAGTTCAGTTAGGATTCTCTCTCTCTGTGTGCGTGTGTGCTTGTCATTGGTTCATTCTCTGTGTATGTGTCTTTGTACTTGCGTGTTTCATGACATGCTGAAAGGTTATATCTTTAGAGGGACACTGTGACTATGTGCTGATTTCTCATCTGCTCTGTAATTCCTGGAACATCTGTTGCATTTAATTGCAGCATCATAACATGTCCATCATAACCTGTTCCCTGCTGCTACTCCCCTGATAATTATGGTTTGACTCCTTTCATGAGTTCATCTTTGATTGGTTTACATCAGTCGACTCTTCATGACGCATTTGTATATCAGTCTTGTTCTCTAGCTGTCTGGCCCCCACCTTCTTCTCTCCTTTCTCTTCCATCTCCTCTTTCCTTCCACCTGTCTGAAGCAGAGGCTGCCAAACGCAGGTTCACTAAACCCAAAAAGCCCCAGCAGCAGGCTGTGATGAAAACTCAGGAGGATGAGAGTGAGAGCAGCCCAATAAAAAGCCCCCCTCAGGGTATAGGAATCACTACTGTAACCCCCTAGTTTCTTAGGGCCACCCAATGGTACATTGTCTCCCCATCATTGGTGTTAGTACATTGACATGCTACCAACCTTCACTTTCTCTCATTAGCTTTAGTCCTGCCCTCTAACCTCTCCTTTGCTATATTTGTCTTGTTTTTTTGCCTTAGATCTTCTCTTCCTCCAAGCTAACCCTTAAATATTTCTAGCTCACATTTAGTAGTTCTCCTTTTGCCCACCTACTCTTTGAGGGTGTCCCTTTGATAGGAGAATTTTGTTCTCAAGGTACATAACCCAATTTAATTATATTACTCAGTCTGCAAACCAGAATTTGTAAGATCCTGGTCGAATGAAACAGACGGAGGCCCAGCTAAAATAGTCAAAAAGGTTTATTCACGGGAACGTTCTAAAGTCAAGAATACAAAACAATTCATTTTATACTGACTTCTCACGCCCACTCATTCACAAAACCATACGCACACACATACTGCTACGCACACACTGTCTCACTACCCAGCCGACAGAGATTAGTGACCTTGTCCTTGACACGTACTCCCTGTTCTCTCCCAAATCTCTACTCAGGTCGGCACCAAGCTCAGACAGTCTGTGTTTAAAATACCATAAAGACATATTGTCTTTACCCTAATTCTGACTAGGACTACACATTTATTGATTATGATTTTATACATTCTAATCACTTCCATACAATTATATGTATCAGGGCGGAATATTCTAATCATTCAAATTAACAGATAATTCTCACCTATCACCCTTTCCCTGAGATCCTTTTATTTGTGTGTACAGAACATGATTCCTTTCTCATCTTTATCTACCCTCTTATCTTCCATTGGTTAGCTGTCACAGTGGAAGCCCCCACAAGGCCCACCCCCAAACCTCGCAGCAAAGCTCTGGATAGGCTCAGTCAGCTGGACAAGGTCCATGGAGCCAATCAGGATGCTTCTTCTCACATTGCTGCGGGGCCGGAAAATAACAGCCCAGAACACGACTCCTCCCACTCTGCCAGGCAGGGGAGCCCTCCCATGAACGAGAGCTCCCGTAATGCATCAGGAGAGAGGAGTCCTGAGGAGAGTACCTCTCTCCGTGACACACCAGTGGACAGTCACAGCAGTGATAGTGACTCACAGGGTCTTGAAGATGGTAAAGTCATAGTAGCTAGACTAGATACAAATCCCCAAAACCCTGGTAGACTAGTAGTTAGACTAGTATGGTATAATGATAGTAGCTAGAGACCGATCCAGACCTGCTGCCCTGGTCGACTAGAAAGTAGAGGCTAGAGGTGGATATTCAACAACATCAGTATGACTGTAGTCTCGTGTTGCCACACTTCCCAGACCTGTATCCACATTACAAAGGTGGAAATCAAGGTTTTTATGACTGAAACCATGATTAACCATGATTTTTGTGAAACATGGATTTAAAACATACTGTTTACTCTCTTTGTTTCCTTGTCACTTATTTTCATATTTATTCATTTTATTTTCCTCTGCTAATAGAGCGGTGTAAATTAACAAATTAAAAGCTTTGGAAAAAATAAAGAACTTTCTGGACCTGAAGGGCAGGTGTTATGGTTACTGGTGCTAAATCCGGTCATGTTCTATCTTCGCCAGACAATTCAGTGTGTCGAGGCGAGCTGTGATTCTGTGCTTCGAGCAAACTATTTTACCGTTAGTTTCAGCGCTTCATTTGGGCAAATATTTTCACTAGTAAAATTACTCCCAACTGCTTTAACTAGTCTAACTCTGGAGAGCCTGAGTTTAGCTCTTGTTTTTTTACTATAACCCGTGCTTGTTTTCCATTCTGTAAATGTCACGATGATCATTCAGTGCTGAAATGAAAAAGTTAGGCATGTTTTGCCATGGTGAGACTAAATGAGGAAAAGCTTTTTTTTATCTTGACAGCTATTTGTATTCCAAAATCATTTGAATATTTATGAGGATATGGAGCTTTTCTACAGTACCCTCCCTCCAGTAGACTGACAGCAAGTGGTTGTGGAGCTGAGATCAAAGTTAGCTCTACTGCTCTGTCTTCTCTTTTCTGTGTGTGCTGTTCCCCTCTTAATTGGACCGCATGGCCTTTGAGGGTCTCTGCAGGCCTGTGTACCCCAGGAAGTCAATATCCTGTGAATGATAAAACACAGAGCTAATGAGCTACATTACCATAGTGGGGTTTCAAACACGGTCTGGAATATTGACAGCTTGGTGTCCTCATGGACGGACTCCTTTTTTCTATTCTTTTTTTTAGCTCTTTAAAAAAAGATATATTACATCAAGTCCTATGCTGAGCTGTCTGACCACAATAAGGCCTATACAACAACCACAGGTCCTCTTTCAATTCAGGAAGTAGCCTAAAGCAAGAGCAATTTCTGTTTCCTGTAATTACCTGAATTGAACGGTCCATTACTTTTGTTGTTTTCCAGGATTGCTGAGATCTGAGAAGATGTTCTGTAAGTCTCTGAGAAGATCCCAGCCCATCCAGGAGGAGGAAGAGGAGCTGCAGCATCAGGGAGTAGAGAGGGGTTCGGAGGAGGAGGAGGGGGCAGAGCCTGTCATCTTCAGCAGAGACAGTCTAGAGCCTGAGGGTGAGTCTGCTCAGGAGGGACGGATAGATACACTCTATGATGTCACCAGATCTAGCTCAATCCATTGCTAACCTGACATCAGGGTAGTGACATGAAAGCAGCTGTACGTGCCAGCTTTAAACTATTTTACTTTAAACTCTTTGAAAGTAGCAATGGTTGAAACATGTCTGTCTGTGTCTGCCCGTGATTTTGTCTACCCAGACTCTGTGATGGCGTCCGGACCAGGTCAGAACGCTGCAGTGGGTCTTGGTCTGGGCATGGACAGCCTGGAGGAGGAAGAGGAGAAGGCCCGCTTCTTTGCCCACCTGGAGGGAGGTGTGTCCTCCACAGTAGACTACTCCAGACTCAACAAAGATCTGGATTCCACCAGCGCCTCCACCACCGCTACCACCCTCAGGTATCTACCACACGCCGCGGAGCTAAGGGGGGTGTTGTCTCTACACAATGGTCTCAGGTCGGTTTTGCGCTTCCACTTTCGAGTGGTTAAGGTTAGGACTTTGTGAAGACAAGCTGATCCTAGATCTGTAACTAGGGGCATCTTCACTCCGGAGCATGACACTCCGAGTCGCCCCAGGTCTAGCTGTAGCTGCCTTTTGAAGCCACTGCTGGGGTTGTCCCAAGGAGACCCTCAGTGTTGCAGACAGTGGCTGGGTAAGGTCATTACTGTCACTCCCAGCGTGTGATCTGTGAATGACACTTGTTCTGCTGTTTCTCCAGGAAGGCAGAGGCGGCTGTGGCGGGGGTCGATCAGAGAGAGGAGGAGAGAGCTATGGAGTCTGACCGACTCTCCCCAGGTAGGACAGATGATGCACTCATAGAATTAGGAATTATAATAATCATTTAATAGGATCTCTATGCTCACATGACTCCAGACCCTGCTTGGTTCAATAGGTTTTGTTTTCTTTCAAATACTTTGAAGTTGAGGGGGGTTTGCGCTTTTGGGACGATTCCGTTGGTTCAGTTGCAACAGGCAAGCTCAATCAATTGCCGTTAAGGTATTTGAAAGGAAACAAATCCTATTTGAACCCAGGTCTGTTGTCATTTACAGTGGCACTCTGTCAGACAAGTACTTGCACATACCTCATCTGCATGATTGTAGCTCATCAGTGAATCTGTCATTCTGTCTGTGCCTGCTGCAGCCTCCCCCCACTACAGCGAGGATGAGGACTTTGAAGATGAGGTCATTGAGGAGGTGAGACTACATTTTATGCGAGTCTGATTTGAAAATGTAGTCATTTAGTTCTAATAACGCTTTGTAAGGGAGTGATTTGAACCAGAGGTTTAAACCGAAAGTTGGTTGTAAATTGCGTCATGTAGAATTGCCCCATGATGAGTTGTAAGCAGGAGTTGTTCGTGCTGCTCACGTGCTAATCACTCTGGGTTAAAAAAGCCACAGTTTATAAAGGCAATAAGGCATTCAGCAGTTATCCCAGCTCTCTCTCAAGAGGTAGAGTGAGAAGAAGGGGTCTTTAATGGCGGGTGTGCCAGGTCTTGTCTGTGATTGGCTGAATATGTGGTGGGCGACTGACTGCATGGCTCTTCTGTTTTGCTCATCTCGTTTGTTCTCTCTCCCTTTTTCTTTCAGGAGCCTAAAAGGCCTACCATGCTCACCAAAGGTATTATAAACCAACATCCATTTTTATTTTCTGGGTCAGAGTGGGTTTTTAATACAGCACAAGTATGTGTTTCATGTTTTATTAGCCGTATGTACTGCATACACAAGGTTTACAACATCCAACAAAATGTTTACTTGCAGTTATCTTCTCGACAATGCAGCAACAATAATAAAATAGAAAAATACGAACCTAAAGTAAATGGCTCTGTAGAATAGAATTAACATTTTAGCATAAATATAATACAGGAAGGCACAATATAGTCTAGTATTTACATGTGTTTTGGGGCAAGGGCGATTGGGAAGCAAGTCTTTAGTGTGTGTGTGTTAGTGCTGCACGATATACGAAACTTCGGTACTTTTTCGATACTAGAATTCTTGTTACTTTCGGTACTTCTGTCAAATGTGTCTCACGACGTCTACTGATTGAAAGAGGAACGTCTGTTTCTATCAGCACAGCCGATGTTCCCTTGTAGAGCGAGAGCACTGTTCCTGTTCCTCTTACTCTGAGGAATCACTGCACATATGCTGCACAGAAGTTAACACTTAAGTAATGCAACAAGGCGTTAACACTCAAATAATTTCAATGTTGAAACTGTTAATTACTGTTCACAAAACAATGTCCTTTACAGGCTAGAACACTTTGCAATGCAAGAAGATACTGGTAGCTTTCAGCTTTGTAGGCTAACTTGCCTTGCTAGCTTACAGCTGACACTAACAACAATTCACTACCCTGGTACCTTGTTTGTGATATGAAAATATTGCTGGCTTCAAAGCTGATTCTCCCCAAAAACTTTATTCATTCACGTCGTCTTCCCCACCTCACGTCTCTCCCAGTCAAGGTCATTTTTGCTCAAGCCTTATGGAAAGCCTTCTGGGTCTTTGCGTGTCAAAAAAGATACACGTCAAATTTTGACACGCAAAGACCCAAATGCTGTTCCATAGAGCCTCGAACTGACTGTGTGTGTGTGTGAATGACGTCATGGGTCTTAAAAGAGACAGCCCACACTTTTCTAAAAGAAATGCAAATGTTGTTGATCAGTACAATAAAATAAATCCCAAATGGAAGTGAAACGGATTGTTTTTCATCTGTAGCCCCATGAAATCAGCCAAAACAAGTTCAATAACTCAATACATGCACACACTCTTATTGCTTCATCTTATTGCTTACCCAGTTGAGTTTTTTTGTGACTGGCTAATACACCTTCTTTTTTTGCTGTGGTATCGACTATTGTGATGGTATCGAGCATTGTGATACTAAACCTTGTATCGTGACAACACTAGTGTGTGTTGTGTACACAGTATGTATATACAGTGTCTCCGGTTCTTCTAACAGTACCCCTGTTTCGCAGGCATGTGATTTATTCCTGATGAATAATTTCCTGCTTTTATGACACCATCCTCTATTCATACAGTATTGAAACTGACCTACTCCTAAAATCAATATTCTATTTGTCCTGATCACATCATTTCCTGGTGTAAGTATCCCTCCATGATTCTCTGGACTCGACCGGTGAACTCCTGCCCCCTGGAGCGGACAGTGACACCAACGAGGAACCAGGGAGGAACCAGGGAGCAGAGGAGACCATAGAGACGGCACTACCAGGTGAGACCAGACTAGACAGACTATCAGTCAGGTCCTACTGGATGTAGCTATGTACCCCTAGACACTTATGTGGATTAGGCTTCATCTGTGTTAGTTTGGTGGTGGCGGATGATGGTGAACCTGGTGGTGTTCCTGTGTGGTCTGTGTAGCCCAGTCGTATGGCCAGAGTGGGGCCAGTGAGATGGAGGCTCTACAGGAGGCCTACAGACAGATCAGTGGCTCTCTGGAGGACTCAGACCATCATCACCACCCTTCATCACCAGTCAGGAGGGAGAGGAGGAGGAAGAGCAGTCCTGTTCCTGTCTCTCCCTCTGTACCTGAGCTCTCCAGAGGAACACTACTAGCACCAGTCTCCACCACAGAGTCAGGTTGGTCACCACAGAGTCAGGTTGGTCACCACAGAGTCAGGTTGGTCACCACAGAGTCAGGTTGGTCACCACAGAGTCAGGTTGGTCACCACAGAGTCAGGTTGGTCACCACAGAGTCAGGTTGGTCACCACAGAGTCAGGTTGGTCACCACAGAGTCAGGTTGGTCACCACAGAGTCAGGTTGGTCAGTCTCAAACACTGTCTGTGGTGAACCTGTCAAGTAAATAGAATATGGTTTTCAATCGTAACTAACTGGAGATCCACACATGTCCATCCTTATTCATATCTGACAAGATGGTACATTTGAAGTTTGTGTTGAGGTGTTACAAATAGACTTGAGTTTCTGATTGATTCTTGATTGATTGATTGATTAACTTCGATGTGTTTTCTCAGAGCTGCCCACTGCAGAGGAGCTGATGCGTCCCATCCGACCAGACAGCATAGACGACACAAGAGGCTTCACTCTGCAACCTGCTAGGTGAGTCTACAGCTGTCTGTCACAGAGCTGTAGTAGGGAAGGACAACTGACACTCTCTGGAAGGTACAGAATGGAGTGGATAGATGTTAACATGAGCTGTGTGTTCACAGTGGGACCCAGTTCAGCCCAGAGAAGACTGGCCAGTCCTTATGCCATAGATCCCGTGAGTCAAGCCCAAGACGCTCAGCAGAGCCAGACACTCCTCCGGCCTCCCCAGGCCCCCGTCCCAGAAGCATCAGAGAGGAGGTACAGAGGCTGATGAAGCAGGATCAGGACAGCTCCTCCCCTGACCTGACCACTAAACCCAGCAACAAGAGAAGCCAGCAGGTAAGGGACGGGAACGGAGCCCTTGTTAATAAGCACTAAACCCTACCATACATAACCACACTGATTCAGGCTTTCACACCTACCTGAACTGTTTCCACATTACGTAGCCATTGCTCCGACATTGCTCATCCTAATATTTTATATACTTCTTAATTCCATTCTTTTACTTTTAGATTTGTGAATTGTTAGTGAATACTACACTGTTAGGAACACAAGAATTTCGCTACACCCACAATAACATCTGCTAAATATGTGTATGTGACCAATAACATTTGATTTGCATCAAAGGTGATTATCATTTACAATGTAGACGGTGACATGGCAATGATTTGTATATTGACAATATCATATTTTGCATAGGTTCCTGGACGCTCTACGGTAGCTGGTCCCTTCACATCCTCGTTGAGGAAGCCTTATGTTGCCCCTGGCAGAGGTAGAGTGGAGAGTAAACCATCAGCCGTGGCCACCAGGACCTCTGGAGCTAGGAAATCTGGTCCTACCAGACCTGGGGCTGCAGCCAAGCCCCCCTCTCCTCTAACCCAGAGGAAGCCTCTCAGCCAGCCAACATACCAGAGCCTCAGCCCCCTCCTCTCAGAGAAAGATAAAGGTAGGAGAAAAATAACTCCTCACACATTGACAACCAAAGCTAGTAGGTGTAGTGTAAGTGTGCTTAAAAAAGATATGTTAGAACTATATCTAAGTAGTATAGCACATAACAGTACTACAGTATAATACATAACACTAACATTTACCACATGTTGCTGTGTGGTTGTTCTCCTGATCCAGACTAATGTTGCTGTGTGGTTGTTCTCCTGATCCAGACTAATGTTGCTGTGTGGTTGTTCTCCTGATCCAGACTAATGTTGCTGTGTGGTTGTTCTCCTGATCCAGACTAATGTTGCTGTGTGGTTGTTCTCCTGATCCAGACTAATGTTGCTGTGTGGTTGTTCTCCTGATCCAGACTAATGTTGCTGTGTGGTTGTTCTCCTGATCCAGACTAATGTTGCTGTGTGGTTGTTCTCCTGATCCAGACTAATGTTGCTGTGTGGTTGTTCTCCTGATCCAGACTAATGTTGCTGTGTGGTTGTTCTCCTGATCCAGACTAATGTTGCTGTGTGGTTGTACTCCTGATCCAGACTAATGTTGCTGTGTGGTTGTACTCCTGATCCAGACTAATGTTGCTGTGTGGTTGTACTCCTGATCCAGACTAATGTTGCTGTGTGGTTGTACTCCTGATCCAGACTGTGGTGGTCTGAGGGTGAGCAGTGAGCTGGTGGCAGGGGTTCAGTCCTTCGCTGCCTTCCTCCAGCAGCAACATCGGATGGAGACGAGAGGTCGCCAGGATACCAGTCACACGGTCTCCTGGGAAACCAAAGGTCAACAGGAAGCCAGCCAGACTCAGGAGACTGAGTGTCCATCAGAGAAGAAAGTAAGTCAACATACTGGAGTAGTTTTTCAGTCTGTGGTGCATCAAGTTCGTTCATCAGTGTGCTGCAATTTCTTTTCAGGTAAGTATGATATTTTTCTCCGTTCACCTGGTCATATGATAGGGGTGTGACTTCTACTTTGTTGCGTTATCTAACCCAGCTGATTGCTCCTTGCTCTATCATAAGTCTGACTGATTTCAGTTTGGATCTTATGTAGTGTGTATTCATACCTGGATGAATATAGCAGTCCATTATTGTTGCCTTCTTGGTGCCGAATTTCGCAACATCTTTGTTTGTGCAATATTATGGCCTTCAATGCACATTCAAGTGCTAGCAACTATCCATTATAAAGACTCTAACCATGTGTTACCCCTCTGTCAGAGTGAGCCCAGGGAGGAGGGCCGGTCTGGGGAGGTGGAGGAGAGCCCCCTAGTGTCCAGGCTGAGACTGCAGCTAGCCCAGAGGGAGAGAGAGCTCCACACCAGAGAGGAAGAGCTACTGCTGCAGCATGACACAGAGCTCAGCTCACTGAGACAGGAGAACTACCTCCTGCAGAGCAAGGTAGAGGGAGACACACACACTTACATTCACATGGACAGTCATGTCTCTAAAGAGTATAGTTCCATCTGTTTGGCCACCTGTGACTTCCTACATCCTTCTATTGTAACAGAAAAGAACATGTTCTCCATGAATGTCGGAACAGTTTAAAACCCCTACGTCAGCACTCCTGTTGCTATGGCACTGCTCATTTTATTTAGCTGCTTTGTGTGTCTGACTTTTGTAATACTGTTATTCAAGCTATTGAATAAAGCAGTTGTGAAGGACCCAGCTGACACAGGAGCAAAATAAAATATTCCATTGAACAATAGCATGTTATCTAAGATATCTCTGCCATCCACTGAAGGCCAGTTAAATTAGCTCAAACTGTATTTTGTGAACTCAAAACTGTAGTAGATGCATACATCACTCATGTGTTATTTGTGATGTGTACTGAGTCTTGTCCCCTGTGTTTCAGCTGCACAGTACGGAGGAGGCCAACAGCAGGAAGAAGGGCCGGTTGGGTCTCGGTCTGGACGGGCCCTTGGACCCCCTCACTGAGGACAAACTCAGACTGATAGAGAAAGAGGTGAAGGAACAGGAGACCATCATCCAGGGATACCAGCAGGTCTGTACACGTCTGTTTGTCTCTGTCTACTCTGTGATTGTCTGGCCGTCTCTCTTGGTCTTTTCTCTTCCAGTCTGTTTTAAGGAAACAAGACTTAAATGTACTGCATTTGTTCAGCGCCAGGCTGGCGGTGACTCATTGGCTTTGAATCCATCCCAATTACCCGGAGTCTCTGTGACTGCAGAGGTTATATATACAGGCCACTGTTCAGGGTAATGGAATTCCTCTGTTCACTGACTTAATTCCAGGAGGGGGTGTGGGTTTGTAGCAGGCAGCACAGTTAGCCTTTTTTCCTCCAGATTGTGACCAGCTTAGAGATGTGACAATAACACTGTCTGATAACCTCTCATAATTACAGAGCCTACAGCCGAGCTCCTAGAATCAGTGGCTACAGTACACACACCACCAAGGTGGAACTGTAGCAGTTCTTATTTAGGCATGCTGAATGCATTCCCTCGTCTCACAGCTTCTAGTCATATTCCTTTCACGTTTGATTTAATGTAGGTTAAATGCCTAGAACAGGTATTTCTGATCAAACTAATTTACCCAGATGGCCTATAGTTGAGACAATGTGATTCTCTCCTTGCGGTGTGTGTGGGTAACAGGAGAATGAGAAGTTGTACCTGCAGATGAAGGCTCTTCAGGCTCAGAGTAAACTCAATGAAGAGGCCATGTTCATAGAGAACCAGAGGCTGCTAAACGAACTGGCCCTTACCAAGTGAGTTGACTCATACATATGCACAGACGCGTACCTATCCACGTCATTGAATGTTAACACTGACTCTTATTTATGCCCAGGGAGCAGATGAGCAACTCGCCGAGGACTGTGGGTAATGTAGGCTGTGTGGCCCATATTCAGCGCATCACACAGCTGCTGGGCCAGATGCAGGCAGCACAGGTGAGTGTTCAGTCACGTCACACAACCACCTCTAAAAGGAAGGCCTAGATGTTGCTTTGGAGATGAAACAATCAACTCATCTTAAAAGGGAAAGACCAGTCTCACCTTTGACTGTGTGTGTGTGTGCAGAGGACTGAAGAGAGACTGGTGGAGGAGACCCACAAGCTGAAGCAGGAGAAACAGGCCCTGGAGGTGGACCTTCAAATTATGAGGAAAGAGAGAGACCTGGCCAAAGCGCAGGTCGTCTACACCTCAGGTTAGTGCGTGAGAGACATGGAGGCTTGACTGTGGAATCAAACCTCTTGTTTCTACTCCCAAAGGACAATGTTCCCTGTTTTAGATCCAGTGACTTTTCCAGACGTGTGGTTTAAACCTCCATTAAAACATCCCATTGTTGTGGTTGACAGTCAAGTGGAGCTCTGTGTTATGCGGTGTGGTCTGTATTATCCTTGTCTCTGCCAGGGGATAAGAGCTTTGAGCTGCAGGTGGCAGAGGACAGGCATAAGGAGGAGGTGTGTGTTCTGAAGAAGAGGCTCCAGTGGTATGCTGAGAACCAGGAGCTGCTGGACAGAGACTCTGCCAGACTGAGGACTGCCACCGCAGACACACACAAACTCACAGAGCAGGTAGGACCCAAAGCACAGAGCAGGTAGGACCCAAAGCACAGAGCAGGTAGGACCAACTCGACCTTATTTGAGAGTGTGTATTGTATTTCTGTCATTTCCTGTACGTCAGTATTTTGAATGAAACGTTTGCTCCTCCAATCAGGTGGAAAAGCTGAAGATGGAGGTGGGGAAGAGAGCCAATCAGAGTAAGACTAAAGAGAGAGCTGGAGACGCTAAGAGGATACAGGACCTAGAACGACAGGTGAGTCAGTTGAGAAATATTTCCTGTGCATGCATGTATCCCTGAATAGCGGCATACCTCTCCTTTCTCTCATGACTCATGCCATATTTCTGTTCCCTCTCTCCCAGGTGAAGGAGATGGAGAAGATTCTCAGACAGAGGAACCCGAACTCCCTCCCAGCGCTCATCTACGCTGCAGCCAACGCACCTGCGCTGGATGAGGATGGAGGGGCCAAGAGCTCCCCGCCCACTCAGACCAGGGCCCTATTGGAGCGGCGCATCCAGAGGCTGGAGGCGGAACTAGAGAACCGTGACGACGAGGCCAAACGCAGCCTCCGAGCCATGGAACAGCAGTACCAGCGGATTAAGGTCTGTTCATACTCTCAGCTGAGTGGCACTGTTATGTACTCATACAACCCTGTGTTACCATTCCCTGTCACTGGCCTCACAGTCCTGTACCAATTAGCACTCTACACGTACTTACGATGACTTACTCCGACGTATATGGCCTTGCTGTAAACACAACCGCTTCAAACTGGGTCTTAGAACTACCTGAAGATGTTCATCCTCAACACAAAACACTCTGAATGTCCTCTCTCACACAAAGGAAAGATAAGAACAGGGTGATGAGTCCTCGCTGTTCCCCCAGTTCTCTTCATGTCTATTTGGAGAGGGGTCAGAGGGCAAGTTCCAACAGCCTTGTACAACACAACACTTGAATTGACAGTTCTGTCCGACACTCGCGGTGGAGACGTTGAGGATGTCAGTGATTCATCCTCTGTATAATATTTGTTATCCTTTCCAAATGTGTGATGTCATTAGTCTTAATGTAAGGTTTCATTAGACCAACACTGCACCGGGGGGGAAAAAGCTTTTTCTCAGGAAATGTGTTGTGAGATCAATAAATTGTATCTATGGAAATAAATCCCCTAAATATAAAAGTAGACTAATTTACAGTGTGTGTGTCTGTAGCTCCAGTATGAGCAGCAGATCAGTGATCTGGAGCAGCGGTTAACCCAGAAACACCAGGTCCAGACCGGGTCTCCTGGGGTCTGGCAGGCCCAGGTCCGCTCCCTGCAGCAGGAACTGGAGCTCCTGAAGGAGAACCATCAGAGTAGAGAGAGAACCCTACAGGCTGAGGTCCACTCCCTACAGGAGCAGCTCACACAACAGGCACAGGTAGGCCTACCTCTCTCTTGTCTACCTGCCTTCTTGTCTACTTAGCCCACCTAAGAGGAAATTAGTCTTAATAATTCATCCTGGATAATTGTTTTAAATGTATGTAATGTTATCTGGAGCATGTGTATTTTATTTAAATCAATGAATCAGTCTACCACCGAGCCAGAGAGAGCCCCCCAACGCAGCCCGTCCCGACACCAGCGCCAAGCAGAGACGGCCCTGGGGGTCCGGATAGAGAGACTCAACCAGGAGCTGTCAGCCAAGACCCGCAGCGTCCAGGAGCTGAGCCGCACCGTGGAGAGACTCCAGAGGGAGAGGAAGACCATGCTGTGTGGCCCTGGCCCCAGATCGGATGGCCGTGTTGGGCCTGGGGAGGCCAGACGGCAGGCGGCCGGATCCAAAGGACCCATGGTGGTGGCTACCCCAGGGGAGAGGGGAGGCACGGTGGGAGAGACCGCAACCTTCCCTCCCACTCAAGATGAGAAGGACTACCAGCCCACAGCGTTCTCTGGGAGCCACATCTCAGAGGTGCTGCAGGAGAGCGAGGGGTTAAGGCTGCGTCTGGAGCAGCTGGAGCTGCAGAGTGACAAGGAGAGGGTGGTACTGCAGGCTGCAGCCGCACAGGCCCAGGCCGAGCTGCGCAGGTATGTAGACACACACACACACACTCATTTTGAATCCTTTATTTAGACCCACAATAAGACCTTTCAGTACAAAGGACTCCAGTAGTTCAGTGGTTGTACAGGTGCCTGACTCATTGGTAGAATGTTGTTCATTGATGGAGCTTCTATAAGGCTTTTCACAATTGTGTACGAACACAGTTTCCTCCATACAGACATACTGGAATATTCCTGCGCAGTTTACAGCCATGTGCTCATCGTTGAGCTTATAATATGAAGAAATAAAACGTTATCAACATTTTAAGCTAAATGGTCTGATCTGTTTCATCAGGCTCATTGCTTTTTAAATTGCATGTGCAGCGGTTGTATTTATTTGGGATCTATCGTCCCAGAGTCTGTTTTGAAGACATTTTTTAGGGAGGATGGGACGCCCTTAATTTCAAGCCCTGGAGGGAATTATTTTATAAAGGCATAGAAAGAATTTGGTTGTAATTGTAATGTTGCAATATTTTATAAACTACCAAGAGTGGCCAATCTTCCTCCAGGGGAGTCTTAAAGGGGCAGTGTTGTATTTTGAGACAGGCTTTAACATGCAAGGAAGCCAATAGGCAGAGTGTAGCTTACATTTCTGTCTGATACTCTATGGTAAAGAAGATAGTAATGCATTTTGTTTTGTGAAGTAAAATGGTGTTACAGAGAAGAATTGGGGGGACAAGTGGCCTAAGCTTTTGGACAAAGTGAATGTCAAGCCCTGCACCTAATGAGCTGTTTTTCTCTGGCAGCCATGCTGAAAACTGCAGCCCACACTAATGCACTTTTCCGAGACCACCAAAAATGGCTCTCTGTGGCTCTCTATAGCTGAAGCCTAAATATATAATTGCAATGCACTCAGAGATGTCAACATGATTCTCAATCCCAAATAGACCCAAAATCCCTACACATTTGATACATGCTTTTGATGCCGTGCCATTCATCCATCCATTACATTGAAATAGTCCTCCGATTTTAGTCACACCAGCCTCCACTGGTATGTAATATGCTAAATATGCTACAGTGTATGGTTGTGTTCACTACCTCCGGGGTCCAGGATCCTCATTTATAAACGTTGCAGTCATTTTGCACTAAATATTTGCGTAAGCCATTTCTGAAAGGAATGCGTACGTATACAAATATTGCTTCCCAATATAAATCCTAAAACTGAACGCGTCGTGAACAAGCATTATAACTCCGCCTGGAAACTGCCAATCATTCACCTATTATGGTGACAACACCCTTATTGTCCCAGTTCATTTGGAACTGTTGGAATTAGCCCAAAGCGGTTTCTAATAGAAATGGCAAATGTTTTTGCATCTTATTATACTTTCCTATTTTTTTCTTTTTTTTATGAATGAGTGTCATCCCTTATTTGCATAAAATACTACTTGCCTCCTTGCAATGCATTACTTCAACCACTATAAATTGTGTGTACGCATGGTCTAAAGTTTACGAGGAAGCACATTCTCACGTCAACTTTTTAATTTTGTAAATGCCAGCTTTTGTCTGAATGCATGTTTTGTGGGGTTTTTGTACGTACGTAAGGCCACGGGTGTGCTGACCACCAGAGGATTAGGGTTAGATGATAAATGATGGTGTATCATGTTTCTACCTATCCTGCAGGGTCCAGCGCCCTATACTACATACCTGGTTTGAGGAGTTAGTGAGGTGACTTTGGTGAACTCTGAGTTCAACTCAGGATAACCTGTACTATGAAAGCGGGCTCCCCTTTTAGCCAGGTACATTTCTAACGAACCTGCTCCAAGGCAGGCTAACTCATGGCTGACTCCATTTATCCTGAATGAAGTGTCTGAGCCACGAGTTGAGGATCAATTAATTCAGATTCCCAACCTCTCGCAAAGATTACGTCATCCCCTTCCTTTGTGGAAGACGACTGATTTAATAAAATATTTAAGCAATGTTTTTTGTTTAAAATGCTTGACATTACACATTTAGTAATGACAGAATGCATTTGAATGCAACACAGACAGTGTCCCTGGCCATCTGGTGTTGGCAGCACCTTGTACCAACATCTGTATGCGTCAGACAGGACACACTGATCTACATACTAATCACAGGTCATCTCATTGAAAGAGGATAATTGTTTCCATGGGTCGCAAAATTAGCATTACCCAAGCTGGATTAAAAGGCTTTGAAAATAAAAAGCTTGGTATTCGCTCTGTTGACATTTTAGAGAGATGCTTGTTTTTGTGAGAAATCTGAGAACAGGATTTTCAAATTTAATATGAAAAGCCTATATTAAAACATGAAAATACATGTCATGTCTCAATCTATATCCATCTTGTTTGATGTCCTATGGATTTGAGAAAAAAGATGAGTTGAACAGGAAAGTGTGTGCGTGTTACTGTTTGTAGGTGGTAGTGAATACCAGTTGTCTCATGCTGTATTGTGTTAAATAAGGAAGGGCAGCAGAGGTTTAGTAGCAGCTTGGCCTGGCTGTTTCATGACATCACCATATGAATTATAATCAGCGTCACTAAAATACACAGTCGACAAAGCCATTATTGACATCGAAACGTGAACCTAAACTGATCATTTGGGTGGTTTTGTGTTGTTTTGGCTGCCTGTTTTTGTGTACTTTTGGGTTGTTTTGGGTACCAGTTTGTGGTAATTAGTAGCACCATTCCAAAAGCCTGTTTTACACCATATCCTGATGAATTTTGTTTCATTTTGATCTCTGCATAAATCAAATGTGGCACTGACTCGCCCATGGATTGATGTTTCAGCATTGTCACAATGAAGAGTTCAGCGTTTGGCTAGCCACGTGCGATATGCACACAGTTACAAGCCTGCTAGAGTTGGTGGCAGGCGGACGAGCAATATCCGTCATACGGATGAAGCCTGAGCTGGAATGTGAAGCTAGCTGAAGCTGGCTAGTTTTAGAAAACCCTGAGTAAATCTAGCTAACATCGTAGTCACCCCTCTGAGGCGCTGGGTTAGAGGATGCTAGATGATTCATGGTGGTGTATCTACCTGTCCTGCAGGGTACAGCAGCATTCAGCAGAGCAGGTGTCCTCTCTCAGGGCTGACCATCAGAGGGAGCTGGAGCGCCTGCTTACCGGCCATGCCCTCGCCCACTCCTCCTCTAAAGTGGCCGAACTGACCAATCAGGTGACCGCGCAGGAGGTAAAGGCTCACAATGGACCAATCACATGTCAACTGAAAGTTATTGGTGGTGTTCCAGGTATAACGTATCAACTGGATAAATGGGGTTGTTTTTATGAACCTTCAGATCATGGTGCAGCATTTACGTGACCAGGTGAAGGAACTGCAGGGGACCAAGGATGCTCTGGCTGTGTCCAAGCTGAGGGAGGACACCCTACAGAACCAGGTACTCAACTTCATCAACACACTAGTGTTGTCACAGCAAGGAAACAACACAAGGTGACTATTTCCTGGGGAAAGCACAACATTAATGCTTGTTTCATCTCTTTAGCTGACAAGGCTGTTGGAGGAGCTGAAGCAGGCCAAGGAGTGCCACAGCCCAGAGCTCCGACACTTCACTAGCCTGGAGAGAAAGATCCACAGCATGGAGCTACGACACACTCAGAGGGAGAAAGAGCTCCAGCAGGTGAACACACACACACACACAGAGGAAGAAAGAGCTGCTGCAGGTAAATCCACTCACTGAATAACACACTGACCAAACACTGAACATTAACACACATGCCCACGGTGCCATCCTGCAGGTGATAGGTCAGACTCGGCTGGTGGTGGAGGCTGAGCAGCAGTCTGATGTGGAGCGTTGGAGGAGGCTGGCTCAGGGGAAGACCCGGGAGCTGGAGGTCTTCCGTCTGGAACTGGACTCTATCCTGGACATCTTGAGAGAACTTCAGAGACAGGGAGTGGTCATCCCTGCTCCGGACCGGGCTTCTGCTGTACCCTTCAGCTGGAGGACCTGAACCATGGGACATAGGCTCTTTCTAATTACTTACAAATCTGTCCTCACCTTGTCTGATCTGAAAGAATTGACCAGGCGAAAGCCAGCCTAATGATGAGCTTCCACTATTTAAGTATTTTTTTGTTCAGTGTAGATAAAGGGGAGGAGAGGGTGGATTTGTAAGGAATTGAGAGCCAACTCACACACCCTTTAGGAGAACCCATCATTGTGCTGAACAATCAGGTTATTTCTTTTTGTAGATTTGTATTTTTATACTTGATCATTTGGAATTTATTTTAAGTTATTCAATGCGTGTTAGAAAAATAAAGGACCTTTTGTATAATTTTTTCCTATGTGTGTGTGTGAATTTGTAACAAGTAAGGCACAAAGATGAAACATCTCAAAGGTGACTAACAAATTATTCAAATTCACACTTTGAAATTGGTCTATTGTTATCCCCAAGATGATTGTTATTGGTGACTCCAGTTGTGGGTTGTTGCTAAACATTAGCATATCATCAAAGCTCCTTAACATGTATTACCATAACATCTGACAAGAAAAAAGTGGCTGTAGTTATTCATGGCAGCGAAGCATTTTGTTAACTCCCTGAAGTTTGCCATTGGCTAAACACTATTTTGCTCAATGTATTTTAGTGTGTACTTTACTGAACGCTTTTCAAAAGTTAAAAACAAATCGCTGGAGGATGTCTTCAAATCCTGTAAAAACAAACGTGAAACAGTTCACCACCTGTTTTTATCTTCAGAATTAGAACTTTGCTCTATTTCATGGTTCCAAGGTACTTTGAAATGGTTATATAATGAACACAATTAGCTGGCCTTTAAATAAACTCAGCAGAAAAAGAAACGTCCTCTCACTGTCAAATGCGTTTATTTTCAGAAAACTTAACATGTAAATATTTGTATGATAATAAGATTCAACAACTGAGACAAAGTGAAGAAGTTCCACAGAAATTGAATAATGTGTCCCTGAACAAAGGGGGGGTCAAAAGTAACAGTCAGTATCTGGTGTGGCCACCAGCTGCATTAAGTACTGCAGTGCATCTCCTCATGGACTGCACCAGATTTGCCAGTTCTTGCTGTGAGATGTTACCCCACTCTTCCACCAAGGCACCTGCAAGTTCCCGTACATTTCTGAGGGGGATTAGCCCTCACCCTCCGATCCAACAGTTCCCAGACGTGCTCAATGAGGTTGAGATCCGGGCTCTTCACTGGCCATGGCAGAACACTGACATTCCGGTCTTGCAGGAAATCACGCACAGAATAAGAAGTATGGTTGATGGCATTATCATGCTGGAGGGTAATGTCAGGATGAGCCTGCAGGAAGGGTACCACATGAGGGAGGAGGATGTCTTCCCTGTAACTCACAGCGTTGAGATTGCCTGCAATGACAACAAGCTCAGTCCGATGATGCTGTGACACACCACCCCAGACCATGACGGACCCTCCACCTCCAAATCGATCCCGCTCCAGAGTACAGGCCTCAGTGTAACGCTCATTCCTTCTACGATAAACGCGAATATGACCATCACCCTTGATGAGACAAAACCGAGACTAGTCAGTGAAGAGCCCTTTTTTCCAGTCCTGTCTGGTCCAGAGACGATGGGTTTGTGCCCATAGGTGACGTTGTTGCCGGTGATGTCTGGTGAGGACCTGCCTCACAACAGGCCTACATTCCCTCAGTCCAGCCTCTCTCAGCCTATTGCGGACAGTCTGAGCACTGATGGAGGATTGTGCGTTCCTGGTATAACTCGGGCAGTTGTTGTTGCCATCCTGTACCTGACCCGCAGGTGTGATGTTTGGATGTACCGATCCTGTGCAGGTGTTGTTACATGTGGTCTGCCACTGTGAGGACGATCAGCTGTCCATCCTGTCTCCCTGTAGCGCTGTCTTAGGCGTCTCACGGACATTGCAATTTATTGCCCTGGCCACATCTGCAGTCCTCATGCCTAAGGCAGGGACCCTGGGCATCTTTCTTTTGGTGTTTTTCAGAGTCAGTAGAAAGGCCTCTTTAGTGTCCTACGTTTTCATAACTGTGACCTTAATTGCCTACCGTCTGTAAGCTGTTAGTGTCTTAACGACCGTTCCACAGGTGCATGTTCATTAATTGTGTATGGTTTATTGAACAAGCATGGGAAACCCTTTGCAATGAATATCTATTAAGTTATTTGGATTTTTACGAATTATCTTTGCTGAGTTTAGTTTTATGTAGTCACAACCTTCTATAGACTTGGCAGACGAGACTGATATGACATGTAAGTAAAGCATTGACAGGAGCAAAGCATGGTATATAAAAAGTTATGTCTATGACAGTTTATAGTGAGGAACAGGTGTGCTACGATTAGTACTGAACAAGGACAACATTCAGACGGCTGTTGAATTGAAAACCCAAGAGAAGAGTCTTGCCTTTCTGGTGCATTTTGGTTGTTGTATCAAATTCTCCTTACCTCTTCTGTTGTCTCCATCCCCTTAACTGATTCCTGCAAGGCCTCCACCACTATACGGGGGGACCGAGTGGCGCAGCGGTCTAAGGCACTGCTAGAGGCGTCTCTACAGTTCCGGGTTCAGTCATCGGGAGTCCCATAGGGCGGCGCACAATTGGCCCACCGTCGTCCGGGTTAGGGGAGGATTTGGCCGGGGTAGGCTGTCATTGTAAATTATATTTTTTTCTTAACTCACTTCCTAGTTAAATAAAGGTTAAATACAAAAAACATTCTAATCAACTTGATGAAGCTGGACTTCCAGTTTAGCGTTGAGATGTGGCGTCACAAGTTCTGGCTCTGCGTAGGCAACCTTGTTGACATAAAGATTTGAAAAGTAGGGCATATCACATATGTATATTTAACTCTGTATTGTTAATTAACATTAAATGTTTATATATTTTGACTGTACAGTATTTTAGCTAGAACCAAATCTGAACAGAATGAAAATGTCAGGAGGTACAGTTACTGTAGGAGGATCCAGAATAATCCAGAATGTCCTCACAATGGAGGTGGTGTGAGAAGCTGGAACCACAGCCTAATTAGGAGAGCTTGCACTGTACATGACTGGCACAACACAGAATGTTAGATTAGGATTTATTTGAACCTCCATGAATTCGGTTGACACAACTCTCTATATAAGGCTGGTGAGTCCTGTGATGTCCTCATAATTATCTATAATGTCCTAACGGAGGTGGGTGTGAGAAGTAAGCAGGACCATAGTCTATTATGTGATGGCAGGACAGTCCATCTTCTGAAGGGCGCTACGTGGCCAATGACACTCCCCCTCTAGGATGATTGGTGGTTCCCCCAGTCAATCGTGTGATGGACCCCATGGGAATGACACTCCCCCTCTAGGATGATTGGTGGTTCCCCAGGAAGTAGAGGGTACCTTAGTCCATCATGTGATGTGCGCTGTGGGGCCGATGACACTCCCCCTCCATGATGATTGGTGGCTCCCCCAGCAGCAGATCGTCTGCCCCCAGGGTGGAGCTGTGCTCGGAGTCCACAACGTTAGGGATGTTGAAGTGGGACAGGGACATTGCTTCTCTGTGGTCAGTCCGGTTCCCCCCCAACATGGCAGCCCCTTGCAGGGCACGGCTGACACCTACTTCCATCCCCACCACCACCCCCTCCTCTGGGCTGCCTGACCTGCCTCGCCCCGGCCCCTGGACCAGCCCTCCACTGGGTGCTCCCACAGCTCCTGCTCCAGCTCTAGGCCTGGACCCCCCCTGGGCCTGTTCCTCATTGATGTAGCAGTGGAAGAGGGAGCGGCTGAGAGAGGAGTCCAGTTGGAGGCAGGGCCGGTTGTCAGGGTCTGCAGGTGGGCGGAGGTCCTCCACACAGCTGGTCAGACGAACACGCTTCTTACAGGGCTCAGCTCCTCTAGATGGGGGACAGTTGAGGACCAGGAGTGTATTAGAAAAGAAATAGGTGTGACTACCTCACAATTAAAGTGAAAAATATAAGTTGCCTTAATCAGAATCATGGAGGATAGGGAGAGGGAAGAAAGAGACATGGATGTTAGGTAAAAGGACAGTGAGAGGGAAGAAAGACATGGATGTTAGGTAAGAGAGGACAGGGAGAGGGAAGAAAGACATGGATGTTAGGTAAGAGAGGACAGGGAGAGGGAAGAAAGACATAGATGTTAGGTAAGAGAGGACAGGGAGAGGGAAGAAAGACATGGATGTTAGGTAAGAGAGGACAGGGATAGGGAAGAAAGACATGGATGTTAGGTAAGAGAGAACCGGGAGAGGAAGAAAGACATGGATGTTAGGTAAGAGGGAAGAAAGACATGGATGTTAGGTTAGAGAGGACAGGGAGAGGGAAGAAAGACATGGATGTTAGGTAAGAGAGGACAGGGATAGGGAAGAAAGACATGGATGTTAGGTGGGAGAGGGAAGAAAGACATGGATGTTAGGTAAGAGAGGACTGTGAGAGGAAGAAAGAGACATTGATGTTAGGTAAGAGAGGACAGGGAGAGGGAAGAAAGACATGGATGTTAGGTAAGAGAGGACAGGGAGAGGGAAGAAAGACACGGATGTTAGGTAAGAGAGGACAGGGAGAGGGAAGAAAGACACGGATGTTAGGTAAGAGAGGACAGGGAGAGGGAAGAAAGACACGGATGTTAGGTTAAAGAGGACAGGGAGAGGGAAGAAAGACATGGATGTTAGGTAAGAGAGGACAGGGATAGGGAAGAAAGACATGGATGTTAGGTAAGAGAGGACAGGGAGAGGGAAGAAAGACATGGATGTTAGGTAAGAGAGGACAGGGAGAGGGAAGAAAGACATGGATGTGAGGTAAGAGAGGACAGTGAGAGGGAAGAAAGACACGGATGTTAGGTAAGAGAGGACAGGGAGAGGGAAGAAAGACACGGATGTTAGGTAAGAGAGGACAGGGAGAGGGAAGAAAGACACGGATGTTAGGTTAAAGAGGACAGGGAGAGGGAAGAAAGACATGGATGTTAGGTAAGAGAGGACAGGGATAGGGAAGAAAGACATGGATGTTAGGTAAGAGAGGACAGGGAGAGGGAAGAAAGACATGGATGTTAGGTAAGAGAGGACAGGGAGAGGGAAGAAAGACATGGATGTTAGGTAAGAGAGAACCGGGAGAGGAAGAAAGACATGGATGTTAGGTAAGAGAGGACCGGGAGAGGAAGAAAGAGACATTGATGTTAGGTAAGAGAGGACAGGGAGAGGGAAGAAAGACATAGATGTTAGGTAAGAGAGGACAAGGAGAGGGAAGAAAGACATGGATGTTAGGTAAGAGAGTACAGGGAGAGGGAAGAAAGACATGGATGTTAGGTAAGAGAGGACAGGGAGAGGGAAGAAAGACATGGATGTTAGGTAAGAGAGAACCGGGAGAGGAAGAAAGACATGGATGTTAGGTAAGAGGACAGGGAGAGGGAAGAAAAGAGACATTGATGTTAGGTAAGAGAGGACGGAGAGGGAAGAAAGACATGGATGTTAGGTTAGAGAGGACAGGGAGAGGGAAGAAAGACATGGATGTTAGGTAAGAGAGGACAGGGAGAGGGAAGAAAGAGACATGGATGTTAGGTAAGAGAGGACAGGGAGAGGGAAGAAAGAGACATGGATGTTAGGTAAGAGAGGTCAGGGAGAGGGAAGAAAGAGACATGGATGTTAGGTTAGAGAGGACAGGGAGAGGGAAGAAAGACATGGATGTTAGGTAAGAGAGGACAGGGAGAGGGAAGAAAGAGACATGGATGTTAGTTAAGAGAGGACTGGGAGAGGGAAGAAAGAGACATGGATGGTAGGTAAAAGAGGGTATCATGTATTCCCTTTTGGGGCATATGACTCTTCATTCATGCTCAAACAAACAAGTCTGGATTGAATAATCAATGCATGTTTGGAAAGAGCTGTGTGTTCCGTGTCCGTGCGCTAATTCTGTGTATGTTGGCGCTCCTGTGTCTATTGGCTCAACACCATATTTCTATCCTCTTAGCGGGTGTCTTTATTTTTTGGCTTTAGCTCAGCTCAGTATATAGCTGCATTGAAGCAGGCAGAGAGAGAGAGAGGAAAAGAGAGGGAGGAAGAGAGAAAGCTGAGTAAATGGATGTCATGGCGTTGGACTAGAGCAGTGGAGCGCTGTGATCAGCAAACCTGGGAGGTTAACAGGCTTAGCCCTGGTGGGGCCCCTTGATGCCCCCTGACCTCCATTACTGAACAAAGCAAGACAATTAGCTCCTCTACTCAGCAGCCAGCACTCATCAGCTCTCACATTCACTTAGGGCCTAATAGGCTGTGTTTAGACAGGCAGCCCAATTAAAAAATTTTGCCCCAGTTATTGGCTTTTTGACCAATCATTTCAGATCATTTCACATCAGATCCTATTCAGAGCTGATCTAAATGATAAAACTACCAATTACTGAAAATAAGATCAGAATTGGGATGCCTGTCTAAACGTAGCCATAAAGAAGAGAAGCCTGATGTGACCTCAACACACCCATGCACACGCATACAACCATGCATGCGCACGCACACGCACACACTGGGCTACAATTGGAAATACAAGATTCAGGGAGGCTGATGGGTATCATTTACTCTTTCATTTGTTGTTATATTCACACACACAGAGACAGATTTCCAGCCTTAACTAGTTGGTCACATTAAATGCATTAACTGCCATCCTGCTTCCTGTGCTGTGGTCCTGCAATAGATAGAGCCTGGGACGTATCAAGGTAGAGCAGCATGCAGATCAGTCACTGATCCCTGCAGGCTGTTTGTTTTCATCAGCAAGCCAGTGAGGTTTGTCTGGAAGGCAGTGAGATCTGTCTGGAAGGCAGTGAGGTCTGTCTGGAAGGCAGTGAGGTTTGTCTGGAAGGCAGTGAGGTCTGTCTGGAAGGCAGTGAGGTCTGTCTGCAAGGCAGTGAGGTTTGTCTGTAAGGGATCCCAGAGCTGAGCCTCAGCTGAGCCTGGCAGAGATCCACTCCAGAGGAACAGATACATACAGACTCAGGGGCTCAGCTCTCTGGCAGCTAATGAGAGAGCCGTGGCAGCTGCCACACACACAGGGATAAGGGTGGTTCAGAGAGCAGCATAAAACGTTCACCGGGGAAAACTGAGCTTAAAGAAAGAATCAGCTTAGAGAGAGTTGAGAAAAGGGAGAGTGGTAGAGAGAGAGGGGATGAAGCTCCAAGAGAAATAGAACTCAGACACCGCATGCAAACAGACTGCATCATCACATTGCCGTACGTGTTGTAATCTATGCATGGCATCACCACAATCAGAATCACACAACATGGAAGTGTTATTAATTATCTTTCAGCCACATGCCAGGTGTGTGTAACAACAGGCTACATCCCACAACTGTATTATAAATAAAATCACCAATAGCGATATAATACATAAAACATGATAGGTAACACTTTATTTGACACCCAGCATCATAACAGGTTATGACACGGTCATAACCATGTCATAATATGTAATAACAGCTGACATAACTTGTCATAACTTGGTATAATATGATCATAACACTGTCATGATAAAATATATATAGACCTGTTGTGACCTGTGTTATTTTATGACTGGTTATGATACCCACATAAAAGTGTCAAACCCCACAAAACCTACCACAGTAGTTATTTTATGGCTGGTTATGACACCTACACAAGAGTGTCAAAACCCACAAAACCTACCACAGTAGTTATTTTATGACTGGTTATGACACCTACACAAGAGTGTCAAAACCCACAAAACCTACCACAGTAGTTATTTTATGGCTGGTTATGACACCTACACAAGAGTGTCAAAACCCACAAAACCTACCACAGTAGTTATTTTATGACTGGTTATGACACCTACACAAGAGTGTCAAAACCCACAAAACCTACCACAGTAGTTATTTTATGACTGGTTATGACACCTACACAAGAGTGTCAAAACCCACAAAACCTACCACAGTAGTTATTTTATGGCTGGTTATGACACCTACACAAGAGTGTCAAAACCCACAAAACCTACCACAGTAGTTATTTTATGACTGGTTATGACACCTACACAAGAGTGTCAAAACCCACAAAACCTACCACAGTAGTTATTTTATGGCTGGTTATGACACCTACACAAGAGTGTCAAAACCCACAAAACCTACCACAGTAGTTATTTTATGGCTGGTTATGACACCTACACAAGAGTGTCAAAACCCACAAAACCTACCACAGTAGTTATTTTATGACTGGTTATGACACCTATACAAGAGTGTCAAAACCCACAAAACCTACCACAGTAGTTATTTTATGGCTGGTTATGACACCTACACAAGAGTGTCAAAACCCACAAAACCTACCACAGTAGTTATTTTATGACTGGTTATGACACCTACACAAGAGTGTCAAAACCCACAAAACCTACCACAGTAGTTATTTTATGGCTGGTTATGACACCTACACAAGAGTGTCAAACCCCACAAAACCTACCACAGTAGTTATTTTATGACTGGTTATGACACCTACACAAGAGTGTCAAAACCCACAAAACCTACCACAGTAGTTATTTTATGACTGGATATGACACCTACACAAGAGTGGTGGCTATTTGAAGAATCTCAAATATAAAATATATTTGGGTTTAACACTTTTTTGGTTACTACATGATTCCATATGTGTTATTTCATAGTTTTGATGTCTGAACAATTATTCTACAATGTAGAAAATTGTTTAAAACAAAAACAAAAAAAAACTCTTGAATGAGTAGGTGTGTCCAAACTTTTGACTGGTACTGTATATATATTTATTTATTAACGTTGTTAAATTATTATTGTAATTGCACACACATTGATGTCAGACATGCACCTACCCCAGTGCTCTGTTGTTTACAGGGATGAATGCAGGAGCAGATTTCAGGAGCAGGACAACACACGTAAGTGATAGTCTTATCTGGCTTATATGATTATGATGGTCATAATGCTTCTTGACTTTGTCATAAAGTGTATTGTCTTAGTCCATGTAAAGTGACACAGGATGGTCATAATGCTTCATGACAGTGTCATAAAGTGTATTTTCTACAAGTTAAATAAAATATGATGAAAAAAAACATGACTGTAAAGAATTCATTACAACAACAACAAAGGATTTAAGAGACAAACTTTCAAATGAAAGGAAACTTTTTGTCAGGAAAAAAACCAATTTGAATAAATGTAGGTTTTCACACTCTTATGTAGGTGTCATAACCAACCATTAAAAAAAACAATATTTGTCATAACAGGTGTAAATATATGGGTCATGACAGTGTTGTGACAATATTATGACAGGTTATGACAAGTTATGTCAGCTCTTATGACATCATGACATGGTTATGACCTTTTAATAACACTGGGTGTTAAAACTTCTTATGGCTGCAAGGGGCAGTATTGAGTAGCCAGTTAAATCGTGCCCATTTCAAACGGCCTCGTACTCAATTCTTGCTCGTACAATATGCATATTATTATTACTATTGGATAGAAAACACTCTCTAGTTTCTAAAACCGTTTGAATTATTTCTCTGAGTGAAACAGAACTCATTCTGCAGCACTTTTCCTGACCAGGAAGTGGAACGTCTGAAATCGATGCTCTGTTCTTCTTCATGCCTATAAATGGGCTCAAGACCTATTAGTATACATACACGTCATACACCTTCCTCTGGTTGTCAAGAGGCTGTGAGAGAAGAAATGAGGTGATTATCTCGATCTGAGTTGGAACACATCATCTTGGAATCTCGTGTCCACCATTTTCGGTACTCTGAATAGCGCGAGCTGGACAGTGTGATTGCCTTTTGTTTAGCTTCCGTTATAGGCGACTACAATCTCCGGCTTTGATTTTATTTGATACATGTCACCATATCATCGTAAAGTATGTTTTTTCAATATGGTTTCATCAGATTATTGAATTTTTTTCGGGAGTTTTGCTGTGTTCCGTTCTCTTCCGTTTGTTGACATGGAGAGTGTCGTGGCACCCGGCTAGCGCGCTTGCTAAAAGAAGAGGGAAAGTGTCCGTTCTGAATCCAAACAACGACTGTTCTGGACAAAGGACACCTTGTCCAACATTCTGATGAAAGATCAGCAAAAGTAAGACCCATTTTATGATGTTATTTCATATATCTGCCGTAGTCGCCGGCGCCCAAGTGTTTCTGGCTATTGTGCTAAGCTAATATAACGCTACATTTTGTTTTCGCTGTAAAACACTTGATAAATCGGAAATATTGTCTGGAATCACAAGATGCCTGTCTTTCAATTGCTGTACACTATGTATTTTTCAGAAATGTTTTATGATGAGTATTTAGTTATTTGGCGTTGGTGTCTGTAATTTTTCTGTCTGCTTTCGGTGCAATTTCTGACTGTAGCTGCAATGTAAACTATGATTTATACCTGAAATATGCACATTTTTCTAACAAAACATATGCTATACAATAAATATGTTATCAGACTGTCATCTGATGAATTTGTTTCTTGGTTAGTGGCTATTTATATCTTTATTTGGTCGAATTTGTGATAGCTACTGATGGAGTAAATAACTGGTGGAGTAATGAAAAATGGTGTCTTTTGCTAACGTGGTTAGCTAATAGATTTACATATTGTGTCTTCCCTGTAAAACATTTTAAAAATCGGACATGTTGGCTTGATTCACAAGATGTGTACCTTTCATCTGGTGTCTTGGACTTGTTAATGTGTGAAAGTTAAATATTAAAAAAAAATATCTTTTGAATTTCGCGCCCTGCACTTTGAGCTGGCTGTTGTCATAAGTGTACCGACGTCGGGCTTGCACGCCAAACAGGTTAAGTGAAGCGTTACCACATAATTGCATAAATGTATAAACATCATAAACTTTGATCTTGTAGTTTTTCAAGTAAATGTATTGACCTGTCGAAAATGTCTTGATGCTATCCCATAAACACATAGTTGAAAGCTCTAGTTCGAAAGATGAGCTGCAGCGGCGCGGCTCGCCTACCATTGAAATGACTGGACTTCCACCGGAACGCATACAGATTACCGCAGTTTGTTTGCACGAGGCTAGAGAGAGAGATGAGCGGAGTGGGAGAGAAACAGGGCATTGAGGGAGGGGGAAGAGAGGGGGGGACCACCAAGGGAGAGATCTCTGACTGAAAAGGAGAAAGAAAGAAGGATCAAAGCAGAGCGTATAGTAAGAAAAAAAGAGGGAGCTGACAGAGAGAGCGCGCGCGAGAGAGAGAGAGCAAGCACGGTGTGCAAATGAGACATATGCTACAACCATGGATAAAAGGGAAGAGGGCTGCTGATAATTAGAATCCTTTACTAAGATGGCATCAAACATCAGAGTGCACTGAGACTGGGAGGGAGAATTGTCTCATTTACAGAGAGGAAAACCAAGAGACACTCTGAACCAGGCGCTCTCTGTGGTGCTGAAGCAGAACTAACCACAGCCTGTGTAAGGCTCTGCCACTAACACGCCTGGTGCTGTCCACGGTGCTGAAAAGAAAGTACCACAAAACTTGGAATATGAACAGCCACACTGCCAATGTTATTTACCTGGTGTGATAAATAATTGGGCATGCTAAGAAACTGTCCGTGCTGCTGAACCACCATGGTGCTATCCATGGTCCTAAAAGCACCATGAAATGTGGAACATGGACCAGTCACACTGTCTGCCATTTACCTACTGTGGAAAATAATTGCGCACATGTTAAGAGGCACTGGAAGTTGGTGGATTGCTAAGTAATTCACTTGATTGACATGTGATGGCTGGTTGATAAGGAGACTCACTCGGGATGTGGAGCTCCTGTCTTGGTGAGAAGCGTCAGGACAAAGAACATGAAGATGACAAAGACAGCCAGGCCCACCCAGAAGCCTATCACGATGGAGTCTGCAACACAACAAGACTTGATTGACAGGTCAAATACATGTTTTAGTTCCAATGTATAGTAGGTCATTATATGTCATTATATCTACAGCATGACAAAAACAACAGTATTTTAAGCACAATGAGATGGAGAAGAGGGGGAGAGAGAGAGGGGGGAGGGTTATGAAAATGTATTATGTCTAGACTGGGTTGACATTGATTGGTGCATGTTATTCTAGAGGAAAAATAAATGTATTGATTGTGTATGTGTCTAATGTTAAAAGGCGGACACACATACAGGCCTAAACAAGGAACTCCCTTACTCAGACACTCAGCATTGACATGCTTATATTTCTCTGCAGGGTTTACACTCTAAGGCCCCCCCCCCCTCCTCTCTCTCTCTAGCTCTCATAAACCACACACACCCTCTACCTATTTGTCATTATGAAGAATATCTGCTATACTTAACTTTAACTTCAAGCCACAAATATGAATGCGATGCAATGAGCCATGGCAATTCTCACGTATAAATACATACACACATGATTTAATCACAGTTCACTTCTACAATAAAGTCATGCATGCGTAACGCAGAGAAGATGGGTGAAAGGGATGGAGGGGGAGCACAGGACTGTAAACTGAGATCCTGTACTTACATCGGTGCGCTTTGAGTCCCTCGAACGAAACAGGCTCATCATCGTCGTAATACTCATATGTCCACTTGTAGTCCGGGTCTGGAGCGTTTCCGCCTGATAGATTTGAGTGGTTAAACTCAGACATCTCCAAAAAGATCCAAGAGCGCAGGCGGACTAAAGAAAAACGAAAAAGGCGAACGTTAAGTGAGACAGTTTTATTCCCCAACACCAATAAAATAAAATAAATCTAGCGAAGTAGGCGAGGATTTCTGGAATTGACTCCGTTCAATAACACAGTTATTATATGAGGTATACTAAACTTCACCACGCGCAGCTATGTGCTTACACGGCGCGCGCTCTCTCTCTCTCTCTCTGGATTCGGAACGAGGGTGCGCCTGTCCATTGACATCATCTTGTATTGCTTTCGGACTCGTGCGCTTGGCTTGGATGCGCAGAGCAATAATGAGTTGGAGGACGGTGAAATGGAGAGCGGTAGGTAGGATATGTGGCCTACACTTTTTTTTTGAAAAAGGGGACTGCGATCTGGAGTGATCTTATCCATCAATGAAAATATTTATGCAAAGGCGCGAGTGGCTTTAAATATGTTCTGGATCTGTGTTTTGGAATACTGTCAATAATCCATCATGTTCAAAGGTCAAACATATGCTATTTTATTGTCACGAAGCCACAGAGTGAAATTAAAGCAGCAGAATCCAGGCTATTATTCATCTAAGGTTCAGCAGTTAATTAATCAGTGGATGTTTGAAAGGGATGATTTCAGAAGAGACATTTAATTCATCACTATTTGTTCATCATTGTCTTATTTAGGGATTAAATATTCCCCAGGCGGTGAAGATGAACTGAATTGATGCACAATACACTATACAAGCAAGGGCTTTTGGAGATATTAAGCTGAATATTTTGAGCTGAAAATGGAACAATCACTTTAACATTGGTGTAGGCCTATCATTGTAGCGCATGTAAAAGATGCCAAAAAAAAGACAATTTGAAAAAGATCAATCTAGAAGAAAATATGTTTACACTGGGTGAACTCACATTGCAGTTACAGTAAGATAGCAATTTTCATGTTGAATGCTGAACCATAATGGGCTTGGGCTGATCATTATAGTACACATTCTTAACCCTGGGGCAACTTGTCCATGCCTCTAATTGATCACCCAGAGGGTCAAGACTAAAGAGAAATCCCTATGTCTGAAATGATCAACAGCCTACATAAGCAACTTCTCAAAGAAAGTAAGTGTCACGACTCCTACCGAGGGTGGCTCCTCTTCCTGTTCGGGCGGTGCTCGGCGGTCGTCGTCACCGGTCTACTAGCTGCCACCGATCCCTTTCCCCTTTTCTGTTGGTTTTGTCTTATTTGTTACACCTGTTCCTTGTTTACGTTTAGTGGGGCTATTTAAGCTGGTCGGCCCGCCTGCTCTTTGTGTGGGCTTATTCTTTTCACTGTGTTTGTGTGTGGTAGTGTATTTGGTTTGTTCCCTGTGCCTATTAAAGCACTACTCAGTTCCTTCTGACTCCGCACCCACTACGCTTAAGTGCGTCACAGTAAGGAGACATTTATCAAAGCAGCCACGTATAAAAAACACAGTTACTATTGGCAATATGAAAGATACAATTAGTAAATGCTCTGATCCCCTTTTACAGTTTATATATGCCAGCAGATTATAGACTATATCTGCCTAACATGGCTATACTGGCTATTCTGTATGTGTGTAACTGTTATGTATTTTATGAATAAATGACTAAACGATGTATACATTTAACTAGAACTAGAACTAATTGAATTCTACCCTGTTTTTACTTTAGTGATTAATTATGTTAGTTCATGAGAAATAGGTTATGTAGCATGGACAAGGGGTAATTAAAAATGAAAACCATTGTGGAAGAAAGGAATGTATGTGTGTGCCGAAAGAAAGCAAAGAGACTCGTTAACCTATGTTTGAACCAACCCAGCTATAACTCTGTGGAGATAAAATAAGACAGCGAGAGCCCCTCCAGGTTTTCCGTATCTGGGGGGACTGGAACTGTCAGCTAAGTGGTAATAAACTGTGGTGAGACTTCAGGAGATAATCCAAATATAGTGTGTAATGTATGTGCGTTAGCTGAAGAGAAGGGATAAAAATAACTGTTTTGTATATGCACAGGAGAGCTCTCGAGAATAAACGCTATTGATTAATTTGGTGGCTGGTCTTTGTCTATTTTATGCAAATAAGAACCTTACAAATTCTTAGAAAAGGACAGAGTGTTTGCTTTGTTATAATTAAATTGGTTAACGAAAACATAGGAATCAAATTCCTCTAACATTTGGTCCATCGAGCCGGATCTAAATATCTGTTCCTGTCATCTGAAGGTAACAAGCCGAGAACCGTGCACGGGCGGGACGTGGTCCCATAAAATAAAGTCCTGTCCCCTGACATTGGGGCTCTATAACAGGCTGGTATACACCCCAGGCTGACAGGAACGGTGACTAGATCCAACCGACATTGCTTTTCCCAGTCTGCGAGACCAGGTCAGTAGTCTTTATTCTCGAATTTGGGGGGAATGATTTAAGATATCTTTGATTTGATGTTCTAAAATGTTTAGAATTTATCAATAATAGGAGTTTTGCTATTCCAAACAGATTCCCGGGGTTTTGTATGACCAATATACACAGGGTTTTGTATTACTAATATACACTGGGTTGTAACAGGTCCGCGATGACCTGAGGTAAGGTGCGCTACCATAAATAAAACTAAACTTAATAACTGAGGCCCGTTCGCCCGAGATTAAGCTGGGATACTGTACAAGACGGACGTCTTGTACAAATAATAACTAACAGGATAAGAACCTACTCAACACATGGATAGTGGCCAAAAAGGAGGAGAGGGAAGCCTAAAGTAGCGGAGTGAGATACGAGATATTGGGGTACTTTAAAAGCCCTCCGACACAACCCGAAATAAGAGGTTAACTAGGGATTTATGACTCCTGGGTAATAGCTTATAGTTGTATAGGTAAGACCTAATGTCCGATCGACAGTCAACGCTATAGATAAAGTTTCCAGAAAGGAGAAACACACATTAAACATTACATACACATAGAGGGTGTAAATAATACAATAGAACATAACTATAGGAACTAGGAAACGGTAAAAACAGCACATACATAGATCATAGAAATACATACACATAGATAGTGGTAAATGCCATAGTGACTAGGAACGGCAAGGATTTATCAAACATGGGTAGTAAATCCTCAAAAGAGGTCCCGGAATTAACGGGAGATGAGCGCTTAATGGAACAGAGAGATAAAAGAAACATTGATTTCGGTCCAAAATGGAGAAAAAGTATACATTTGATGGGCGTCTGGATATGGAAAAGCTAGAATCGCTTATAAAACAGATACATAAGGAATGTGGAAAGGATGTAAAAAAGCTGAATAAACAAGGATTGAACATAGCTAGGGTCTGGCTTTCGGAAGCCAGAATGAGAGTAGAAGGGGATAGGAAAAAGAAAGAAACAGAGAGCCAAGAAACGCTGCCCTCCGCTCCCGCAGCCGAAAAAGTTAGCCAATTGGGCGGGGGTGGGAGTAAAAAACTATATCCTTCTCTAGTAGACCAAGCGTGGAGGGGAAACCCCGATGATGAAGTGGTGGTGGCTCAAAGAAGAGTGCTATTGCCGCTCCAGGCTGAGCCTCCCCCCGCTTATAATCGGGGAGAAGAGGGTGTAGAGCCAGAGAAACATGGAGAGACAGAGAGGGAGCAGGAACTGATTAAGGCAGCATTAAGTAAGGCTGGGTTAGAAGGGGCATGGGCCGAGATCCAGACAGTGAAGTAGAAAGACAAGTTGGACAGGGGGAAATATCAGACACATTTACCGAATCAGAACCGATCAGGACTATTCAGAAAAACCTCCGATGTAGGAAAGAAGAATAGACATAAGCCTAGGAAAGATTCCCATTATTATAATGATGAAGAAGACAGTGCAGAGAGAGAGGGTCTGTATCCCCTAATAGAATTACCCAGGCGGGGGAGGGTGACAATGAACCTATTGTTCGGGTCTATCGGCCCTGGACACAGAGAGACATGGAAAAGGCAGTAGAAGGAATCCCACACCCAAAGACAGGAATGGCAGGTTTTGAGAGAGATTTGAACGGACTAGCGTCCAGTTTCAGACTAAACACAGGGGAAGTGGAAAGAGTCTTAGAGGACACACTATAACTCAGGAAGGGAGAACACTTAATTCGACCAGAAAGACAGCCATTCTAGAAGCTTTTTGTTAAGTGGTTTGGGACCACTTAACTTCTTGTGAATAGGGGGCGCTGTTTTCACTTTGGGAAAAAATCGTGCCCAATTTAAATGGCCTCGTACTCTATTCTAGATCGTACAATATGCATATTATTATTACTATTGGATAGAAAACACTCAAGTTTCTAAAACTGTTTGAATTATATCTGTGAGTAAAACAGAACTCATTTGGCAGCAAACTTCCAGATAGGAAGTGAAAAATCTGAAAACGATGCTCTGTTCCAGGGCCTGCCTATTCAATTGCTTAATATTTATGGATTTGCATGCACTGCATACGCCTTCCACTAGATGTCAACAGGCAGTGGAAGGTGGAATGGGGTGTCTAGCTTGATGTGAGGTCGAACAAGAGCTCTTGGAATGACGTGACCAGAATTTCCTTTCTCTACCTAGGCGCGGGAAGGACATCAACATTGGCTTCTGAAAAGCGTTCGGTATACACGGTGGATATCTCCGGCTCTGATTTTATTTGATAGATGTGATAAAAACATCATAAAGTAGTTTTTTTCAACCGAGTTGTATCAGTTTTTTCAACGTTTATTGCGACTTTTGGAATTTTCCTTTCTTTGCGTCAGGAGAAGATGGGCATGTTCGCGCCACATGGCTAGCTAAGGTTGCTAATTCGACAGGAGAAAAGGACATTCTAAAACCAAACAACGATTTATTCTGGACCTAGGACTCCTTGTACAATATTCTGATGGAAGCTCAGCAAAAGTAAGAGCAATTTATGATGTTATTTCGTATTTCTGTGGAAAATGTTGAGTCCTATTTTCCGCCCTTTTTGCGGGCGCTGTCTCGCTATAACGTAAGCTGTTTGTTATGGTAAAGTTATTTTTAAAAATCTAACACGGCGGTTGCATTAACCTCTTTGGGCTGCAGGGGCAGTATTGAGTAGCCTGGATAAAAGGTGCCCATTTCAAACGGCCTCGTACTCAATTCTTGCTCGTACAATATGCATATTATTATTACTATTGGATAGAAAACACTCTCTAGTTTCTAAAACCGTTTGAATTATATCTGTGAGTAAAACAGAACTCATTTTGCAGCAAACTTCCTGACAGGAAGTGGAAAATCTGAAATCGATGCTCTGTTCTAGGGCCTGCCTATAAATGTGCTTGATATTTATTAGTATACATGCACTTCATACGCCTTCCACTAGATGTCAACAGGCAGTGAGAGAAGAAATGGAGTGTATAACATGATCTGAGGTCGAATAAAAGCTCTTGGCATGACGTGACCCCAATTTCCTGTTTTCTGGAATGCGCGAGAAGGGACCTGGTATTGCCTTCTGTAAAGCTGTCGTTATAGACGACTAATATCTCCGGCTTTGATTTTATTTGATAAATGTGACAATATCATCGTAAAGTATGTTTTTTCAATATAGTTTTATTAGATTATTGAAATTTTTTCGGGACGTTAGGCGTGTTGCTTTGTCTGCGTTTGTTCACAAAGGAGAGCTTCGCGCCACTTTGCTAGCTTTCCGTGCTAATTGACTGGAGAAGAGGACATTCTAATACCAAACAACGATTGTTCCCGACAAAGGACCCCTTGTACAACATTCTGATGGAAGATCATCAAAAGTAGGACCCATTTTATGATGCTATTTCATATATCTGTCGAACATGTGAACTAGTAGTTTGCGCCCAGATTTTGGGCACGCTCTCGCCATAACGTAAACTGCATGCGGTAATGAAGTTATTATTAGAATTCTAACACGGCGATTGCATTAAGAACTAGTGTATCTATCATATCCTATACAACATGTATTTTTTTTTGTAATTTTTCTTTTTTTTCTTCTAGGGGTGGATCAGCTTAATATTGCGGAAAGAATGTTGCTTCCAATGTAATTGTCTGCATCATTTCCAATCCCCCATATTTTTTGGGGTAAATATATATATCCATACACGTATGCATACATATACACATATATACATACACATACCTATATAGACATACATACTTTTTTAAAGAATATACCTTTATTATTATTCCCCGCAAACCCTACCACCGATCCCCCAATTGGAGTAAACTGATAAACATTTCTGTTTTTACCTTCAATTTATACATCTTATACACATTTTACAGACACAGTCTACTTTATAATAGTTCTCTCTTGTTTGTTCTTAGTCCTTCCTCTATTTCTGTTGTCCATCCAGTTTGATTTCCACTTGTAACTGTGCTATTTCACAAAAACTCCGCACCTATACACATTTCACAGATCCCGTATGCCCTACATTGTTTATCTTGTTATTAGTCCCACCCTTCAGCTCCACTCAACCCTTCCCATCTATCTTCCAACATCATCCATTTCGGATTTTTATTTGCCATATATTTTTCAACTGTGCTGTGATGCTTCACAAAAGATTTGAATCTTCCTATTCTCATAGCTTCCACGGATTGTAAATTAAAAATAAACATTTTTGCTAAAATAATTATTATATTATTGATTGATTGACTATGGCTTTTCAAATCCCCCAGTATTGCTATCTGTAGCGTTAGTTCTACGCAAATGTTGCAATTCTTCAGCCATTCCTGGACCTGTGACCAAAAACGAGCTACATACGGACAATACCAAAATAAATGATCTAATGACTCTGCCTCCTCACAGCAGAATCTGCAGAGCTGGGAAGATTGTATCCCCCATATATATAACATTCTATTAGTTGCAAGAATTTTGTACAGTAATTTAAATTGAAAAATTCGAAGTTTTGAATCCGGCGTTGTTTTGCGTATCAATTCATAAACCATGTGCCATGGAATGGGTACATCGAAAATCTCTTCCCAACTATTTTGCAATTTATATGGCACAACTGTTTTTTTTTTTTTTTCAGTTTTTTGGTCCTTAAATTAAATTGGTATATGTTTTTATTTATCACACTTTTCTTTAACCATTTATGTTCTTTAATATAGGGCCGACATACAAGTTCCTTACTTTTTTCCCCTTCTACTTGCCTCTTCCATTTTTGTGGTAATGCTGCAATTAATTGGTTGTAATTTTGGGTAGAGCAGACATTTCCATATGTCTGTGTTAGCTGCATGTGTGACATTACTCCACCAGTCCTATTTATGATATCATTCACAAAAATTATACCTTTTTTAAACATTTCTTCGATAAATACAGTTTTTTTTATCAATTACTATATTTGAATTTAACCACAATATTTGTTGTACTATTTGTTCCGTCCTTTCAGGTGGATTAAACTGAAATTGCAACCAACTTTCTAAGGCTTGTTTAAAAAATAAAGATATTTTGGAGATTATTTCTTTTCAAACAACCGAAAGTGAGCAGGTGTAATCTGAATAAAGGGAAAAAGGCCCTTCTTGAACATAGGATGAGACATTCGTACCAAATCTACTAGAGAACCAGTTTGGATTTAAGTATAACTTTTGTATGACTGATGCCTTTAGTGAGAGGTCTAATGCTTTAATATTTAATAATTTCTGCCCTCCGAATTCATATTCGTTATATAAATAGGCCCTTTTAATTTTATCTGGCTTGCCGTTCCAAATAAAATTGAATATTTTTTGTTCATATAATTTAAAAAGCAGGTCACTAGGTGTAGGCAAAACCATAAGCAAATAGGTAAACTGTGATATGATTAAAGAGTTAATCAGGGTGATTTTCCCACAAATAGACAGGTATTTTCCTTTCCATGGTAGCAAGATCTTATCTATTTTTGCTAGCTTTCTATAAAAATTTATTGGAGTGAGATCATTTCTTTCTTTTGGGATTTGTATACCGAGTATGTCCACATCTCCGTCAGACCATTTAATTGGTAAACTACATGGCAATGTAAAATGTCTATTTTTTAGTGATCCAATACGTAATATGGTACATTTTTCATAATTTGGTTTTAATCCAGAGAGGATAGCAAATGTATCTAGATCCTCTAAGAGGCCGTGGAGAGACTCTAGTTGTGGTTTTAAAAGAAAACATGAATCATCAGCGTACAATGACACCTTAGTTTTTAGGCCCTGGATTTCTAATCCCTTAATATTAATGTTTGATCTAATTTTAACAGCTAACATTTCGATGGCAATAATAAATAGATATGCCGATAGTGGACAACCTTGTTTTACTCCTCTAGATAGTTTAAAACTTTCTGAGATGTAGCCATTATTTACTATTTTACACCTAGGGTTACTATACATAATTTTAACCCATTTTATAAGAGATTCCCCAAAATTGAAATATTCTAGGCATTTATATATAAACTCCAGTCGTACTTTATCAAAAGCCTTTTCAAAATCAGCTATGAAAACCAGGCCTAGTGTCCCCGATATTTCATAGTGTTCTATTGTTTCCAGTACTTGCCTTATATTATCTCCAATGTATCGTCCATGTAAAAAACCTGTCTGATTAGGATGAATAATATCTGACAAAACTTTTTTTATTCTATGCGCCAAGCATTTTGCTAGGATTTTTGCATCACAACACTGAAGTGTAAGAGGTCTCCAATTTTTTAAATGGACTGGATCTTTATATATACCACTTGGGTCCTGTTTCAGTAATAATGATATCACACCTTCTTGTTGCGTGTCTGATAATCTATAATTTATATAGGAGTGGTTAAAACAAGCTAATAATGGTCCTTTGAGTATATCAAAAAAAAAATTGTATACTTCCACTGGTATGCCATCCAGCCCTGGAGTTTTCCCATCCTTAAAGGCCCCAATTGCATCAAGTAGTTCCTCCTCTGTAATTAGGCCTTCACATGAGTCTTTCTGTACAGATGTTAATTTTACATTATTATTAGGAAAAAAATCCATACAATTAGTTTCAGTTAGTGGAGATGGAGGAGCCTGAAACGAAAACATATTCTTAAAGTACTTTACTTCCTCTTTCAAAATATCATTTGGTGAATCATGCGTGACTCCATCATTTGTAACAAGTTTTAATACGTTTTTTTTGGTAGCATTTCTATATTGAAGATTGAAAAAGAATTTGGTGCATTTTTCCCCATATTCCATCCAGTTCGCTTTATTTTTATAATATATTACACTGGATCTTTCTTGAATAAGTTCCTCCATTTCTTTTTGTTTTTCCTCTAACTTATTCTGTGCCTCTATGGTACCGTTTTTATTGTTATCTAACTGTACTGTTAGTCCTTCAATTTCCTTTGTTAATATGGACTCTTTTGATCTAAATTGCTTTTGTTTTATAGATGAGTACTGAATTGCATGGCCTCTAAAGGCACACTTAAAAGTGTCCCATACAATATGGGGATCTGCTGTACCTATGTTATGTCTAAAAAGTCAGTTATAAATTCTTCTGTCCTAGTTCTAAACAATTTATCATCTAGTAGGCTTTGATTAAATTTCCAATATTCTCGCCCACGTGGAAATTCTGTAAGAGTAATATATATGCCAATTATGTGATGGTCCGACCGCATTCTGTCCCCTATCAAACACTTTTTAACTTTTGGTGCCAGAGAGAATGATATAAGAAAGTAGTCAAGGCGACTAGCTTGATTAAGCCTCCGCCATGTATATCTCACTAGGTCAGGGTATTTAAGTCTCCATATATCCACTAATTCCAATATATCCATGACATTCCTGATTTCCTTCAGTGCCTGAGGGTGATAGTTTGTAGTGTGATTTCCTTTCCGGTCCATAGAGGTATTTAAGACCGTATTAAAATCTCCCACTATAATAATAGAGTCTAGTGTTGCTTGTAGAGTTGATACATTCTTATATATATTGTCAAAGAAGCTTGGATCATCATTATTCGGACCGTATAGGTTAATAAGCCATATATGTTTATTGTCCAATAACATATTTAAAATAATCCATCTACCTTGAGGATCTGTTTGGACAAGTTGCACATTTGGATCAAAATTATTGTTAATTAAAACCATCACCCCTTTTGAATTTCTTTGCCCATGGGAGAAATATATTTCGCCCCCCCAGTTCTTTTTCCAGAAAACTTCATCTAAAACTGTCGAATGGGTTTCCTGTAAACAATAGATATTATAATCCTTCTCTTTTAGCCAGGTAAATACTGATCGTCTTTTCTTATTATCTGCTAAGCCATTACAATTGTAACTGGCTATACTTATTTCACCACTTACCATAATGAGACACACCTTTCAATTATTTTTTATCAAAATATATGTTTGTAAACGTCCTATTAAAAAGTAACATAATGATTGAGTGTCTATATAGTTGTACCATGATATTTGCATTTCTACTAAGTAAACCTCCAATTGGTCCCTACTATTCCACCCGCTAAAAGCCCTCATCTCGAGTTGGGTTGTCATCCCAATGCCCGGCAGACCACCCTCGACCCCCTGTATCCCATAGCCCTGGACCGACTGGGATCCATCCTTTGAAAAGAGCACACAGTGCCATTTACCGAATTGAAGTAGATCCATTGCCAAATGCATTTCCATCGCCCTCACCTCGATTTTTATTATATATTGCTGTGGATTATCCTCTATAGTCCCTAACATCTTTTACTTCTTCCTTCGCAACATGTATTTTTTAGTAATGTTTATGAATAGTTATTTGGTCAGAATATGTGAGTGTCAGAAAAATATCCGGACGTTGTGGGAAAAAGATGCTACGTTAGCACAATGTATAACCACTGATTTCAGCTCTAAATATGCACATTTTCGAACAAAACATAAGTGTATGTATAACCTGATGTTATAGGACTGTCATCTGATGAAGCTTATCAAGGTTAGTCAAAAATTATATATCTTTTGCTGGTTTGTTACGATCGCTAACTTTTGCTGCTGGTAAATGGCTTGTGTTTCTGGCTATTGTGGTAAGCTAATATAATGCTATATTGTGTTTTCGCTGTAAAACACTTAAGAAATCGGAAATATTGGCTGGATTCACATGATCCTTGTCTTTCATTTGCTGTACACCATGTATTTTCAGAAATGTTTTATGATGAGTATTTAGGTATTTCACGTTGGTGTCTGTAATTACTCTGGCTGCTTCGGTGCTATTTGTGACGGTAGCTGTGATGGTAGCTGCAATGTAAAACTGATTTATACCTCAAATATGCACATTTTTCGAACAAAACATAGATTTATTGTATAACATGTTATAAGACTGTCATCTGATGAAGTTGTTTCTTGGTTAGTTTGGTTGGTTCTTGGTTAGTTAGGTTGGTTTTGTGCATGCTACCTGTGCTGTGAAAAATGTCTGTCCTTTTTTGTATTTGGTGGTGAGCTAACATAAATATACGTGGTGTTTTCGCTGTAAAACATTTTAAAAATCGGACATGTTGGCTGGATTCACAAGATGTTTATCTTTCATTTGCTGTATTGGACTTGTTAATGTGTGAAAGTTAAATATTTCTAAAAAATATCTTTTGAACTTCGCGCCCTGCACTTGAAGTGGCTGTTGTCATATTGTGCCCGGCTTCGGGCTTGCAGCCCAAAGAAGTTAAGAACTAGTGTATCTTTCATTTGCTGTCCAACATGCATTTTTTAGTAAAGTTTATGAGTTCTTTGGTCAGATTAGGTGAGTGTCCAAAATATCTCCGGACAATTTGGTGAATCGATGCTACATATTCACAATGTATAACCACGGTTTGCAGCTCAAAATATGCACATTTTCGAACAAAACATAAGTGTATTGTATAAACTGATGTTATAGGACTGTCATCTGATGAAGTTGGTCAAGGTTAGTGATTAATTTTATATCTTTTGCTGGTTTTTGCGATCGCTACCTTTTGCTGCTGATAAATGCATTTGTGTGTTTGGCTATTGTGGTAAGCTAATATAATGCTATATTGTGTTTTCGCTGTAAAACACTTAAAAAATCTGAAACATTGGCTGGATTCACAAGATGTTTATCTTTCATTTGCTGTACACCATGTATTTTTCATAAATGTTATGATGAGTATTTAGGTATTTCACGTTGCTCTCTGTAATTATTCTGGCTGCTTTGGTGATATTTTTGATGGTAGCTGCAATGTAAAACTATGATTTATACCTCAAATATGCACATTTTCGAACAAAACATAAATGTATTGTATAACATGTTATAAGACTGTCATCTGATGAAGTTGTTTCTTGGTTAGTGACTAATTATATCTCTATTTGGTCGGTTTTGTGATAGCTACCTATGCGGTAGAAAAATTGTGAAAATATGCGGTTGAGTCTTTTGCTATTGTGGTTAGCTAATAGAAATACATATTGTGTTTTCGCTGTAAAACATTTTAAAAATCGGAAATGATGGCTGGATTCACAAGATGTTTATCTTTCATTTGCTGTATTGGACTTGTGATTTCATGAAAATTATATTATATGATATCCCTGTCGCGTTAGGCTAGGCTATGCTAGTCAGCTTTTTTGATGAGGAGGATCCCGGATCCGGGAGAGAGAAGCGGTATGATGAGCAGATGCAGATGATGAGTTTCTTGGGAATGATTAACTATTGTAGGGCGTGGGTCCCACACTTCGCACTGCATACAGGGTTACTTAGTGATTTGATCTATGGTAAGGCTATGACAGCAAAAGACAAAATTGAATGGACAAAAGAGGCGGAGAATCAGTTTCTGACTATTAAACAGTTATTGGTATCTGATACTGTTCTGGCATTCCCTAGGTATGACCGTGAATTCACACAGGCGGTGGATTGCAGGGAGGGGTTCATGACATCAGTGTTGACTCAGAAACACGGAGGGAAGAATAAGCCTGTGGCCTATTATTCCTCCCGTCTTGATGAGGTGGCGCAAGCAATGCCCCTGTGTCTGCAGTCACTGGTGGCTGCAGCACGGGCTGTGGAGGACTCAGCCTCTGTAGTGCTTTACCATAATTTGACATTGAGGGTACCACATGCCGTCTCAATCTTATTATTAGAACATAAGATGGCGTAAATGTCACCAGCTAGACATTTGTCTTGTATTATTATTTTGTTAAATATGCCAAATCTAACTATTGAGCGATGTACTACCTTGAACCCCTCCACTCTAATTCCCATAGCCACCGATGGGTGTCCCCATGACTGTGTAGCGGAGACGGAGAAAGTAGTTCCCCCCCCAGACCAGATCTAACTGATTTGCCTTTGCCAGATGCTGAAATAACTATGTTTGTTGATGGGTCTTCCAGAAAGAACCCAGATGGCTCAAATACCACTGGTTATGCAGTAGTGACTCTCACTGAGGTGCTCGAAGCTGAAGCTTTACCAAAGAATTACTCTGCTCAACAAGCTGAAATTGTTGCCCTTACCAGGGCTTGTGAATTGGGGAAGGGTAAATGCATTACGATACATACTGATAGTGCTTATGCTTTTAACACGGCCCATGTATTTGCAGCTCAGTGGAGAAACAGGGGCATGGTTACCACGGCGGGTAAACCCATTACCCATGCGCAGCTAATCTTGAATTTATTGGAGGCAGTTTTATTACCAAAGAAAGTAGCAATTTGTAAATGCGAAGCACCTATATTACCTAAGTCACTATTTAAAAGTGTTGCTATATTGTTACATGGGCAAAGCCATGTATCAACAGGGGGTATGATAGGTTTAATTCGACAATACTTCGTAGCATATGGAATAACTAACTATTTAAAAAACTTTTGTTCACGTTGTTGTCACGGTTTTCTAAAGTAGAACCCAGAAGCAGACCAGGACAAGGAGAGTAGGACGAAGGTGAGTATTTATTTACAAGTTTAAACGTAGAGGTAGAAAGATCCAGGTGGCGGAGCGGGCAGCGGAGGTGAGTTGATGGGAGTGAATCGGCAGATCCAAGGGAGTAACAGAAGCCACCGACGACCAGGCAGGAATGGGGTGAGTGTTCCGGGTGAATGACTGTAGACAGAACAAACGGAGGTAAGTTCAAGGCAAGCAAGACGTACAAAACAACAAAACAAACTCTATCAAACTGGAGGCTGATACGCTGACACAACATACTGTTCATGGCTAACGATCCGGCAGGGAATGGATGTCAGGTCAGAGCTTATGAAGTGGAGGGGTGATGATCAGGACCAGGTGTGCAGATAGCTGATGGGATACAGGTGCGGGTAATCAGAGATCTCCCAACTAGCTACGTCGCCCGGCAACCAGACAGGGTGCGTTCCAGGACACCGGAAAAACACTCCAGGACAGAACAGACAAAAACAGACTCAGGAAGCGGGATTCGTGACAGTTGTGCTATATTCGCACAGAGTAATCACCAAGGCAAAGTGAGGGCACCGCAGGGTGAATATCCTGCGGCTAAGTACCCATTCCAACAGTTGGAAATGGACTTCATTGAATTAACTAAAAGCGAAAGTAAGAAGTGGTGTTTAACAATTATTGATAAATACACTAAATGGATAGAGGCGTTTCCTACATCCTCAGCAGACGCAGAGACAGTGGCTAGAGCATTATGTCAGGAGATTATCCCGCGATTTGGACTGCCTGAAACTATTTATAGCGACAACGGTTCCCATTTTTCTAATCAGGTAATAGATAATATAGGTCAGAAATTAAATATAAACATGAAGAAACACTGTTCTTATCATCCGCAGAGCTCGGGCCTTATTGAGCGCATGAATCAATCGGTGAAGAATAGATTAAGGAAAACACACCTAAGTACTGGAATGAATTGGGTAAAATGCTTGCCCATAGTGTTAATGACTATTAGAATAACCCCCGACAGGGAGGGACTGTCTCCATTTGAGAAGGTTTTTGGTAGACCCTATAGAATGCCCGAATTAGGATGATTGGAACAAGCAGATATAGAAGTAGAGAACAGTATGGTGGAACACATGAGACGGTTGTTCATTAACCAAACCCGTATGTCAAAGATTCTATGCCCAACAGGAGAACTACAGAAGGAGGATGCACACAAGATACAACCAGGAGACTGGGGCTGGGTCCAATCACTAAAGAAAAAAGACTGGAAGCAGCCACGGTGGGAGGGGCCATACCAAATACTCCTGGTAACAGCCTTCGCGGTGAGAATAGCTGAAAGAGCTACCTGGGTACATATCACACATTGTAAGAGGGTAAGACACACTGACACTGTCGAACAATCACAAGGGTAGGAGCAGAACCGAAACCAACAGGAATCGGGGGTTAACTCTCTACCGAAGATTCCCTTATACCCGACATTTCCCCGCTGTGAGCATTCATAGAAGTGAAAGTATGGCTTGGCCTCTGGCTGATGATATGTTCTCTGGGAGAGGGTGGGGCTTTACAGGAGTGCTGGTCGTCCTGAGCTGTCTGATTGTGGGAGCCATATTCCTGATACACCATGAACCCCCCGAGGAGGCTAAAGAGGGTAACCTGACTTATAGTGTAGACGATGAGAATTTGATATTACCAAAGCATTTCAAACGGTCACTGAAACTGAGTAGTATGCTAAGCATGAGAGTGGAGTTGGGGAAGGATATCTCAGTTGAGTTCTATGTAGACCAACTGGGGTCCTTCACTCCTTGGCAGTCCAGAACTATGGGCCTCTTTGGAAGGTATTTGTGTAAATCACCATGTAATTCTTGGAATCAGGTCATAGCTCACACTGAGAGGGGTGGCTACGTAAACCCACATACCCAATATGGGAACAGATGGAGTATGGTAAAAGTGAGGGTTTTTGACTGCCATCCGGAGCAGGGGAAGTATTATATAAAGGTACGACTCACCATCAAGAATGTGAACACCGAGGATCTTGGGTTGTGGTATATTGGCTTTGACCAGGTTTCGACCGATACTATGGTGCCATTCCAGGTCGCAGAGGTAAGAGTTGGTGAGGATGCCAAGGCCAGTCAGAATCCAATCAGTCTCCCTAACAAAACTAATATTCCTGATATAGTCATCCAGGGCCAATGGCCGGTACGAATAGTCCAGACAAAATACCTTAATTAAGTGATTGAGGTGGAGACTGGGTTTGGGGATTCTAATCTATGGTTGGAATGGATTCAATATAGGGCCAGATCAGTAGCTAAAGAAGAATGTTATGCCTGTGCCACAGCTAAACCTAAGTTGACTACCATCCCTTTTCCACTCAATGGAATTAATTCACCTAGGGGAATGGCCTGTATGGTAAAGCTGTTCATGAAAGCAGGAATGCCAGATAATGACAGTTGTACTGATCTGCACTATTTGTATCCACATGTACCCCTTAAATCTAGGCTCCCTCCCTTCACAGTGACAGGAGGAGACTATTACTGTTTGGCCCGGTACAACATTCATGGGAAAGACGTAGGGGAAGTGAGTACTTGTAACAGCACGGAGAATATTACAATAGATGAGGCCATGAGAGATCTGGCAGGCTGGTTGAGCTCTGGGGATTTCAGTAAGATAAGGAGGCCAAGGGCTGACATCTGGTGGTTGTGCGGGGGAATGACGTTATGGCCAAATCTACCCACGAATTGGACAGGCATATGTGCTCTTGTGCATTTGGGACTGCCTTTCACCCTTATCCTACACCAGGATGCGGTGTTGGCCAAACGGGAGAAAAGAAGTACTCCATCTGGGTCTTTTGACGATAAAGTATACATTTATAACATTGGGGTTCCAAGGGGGGTGCCAGACGAGTTCAAAGCGAGAAATCAGATACTAGCAGGATTAGAGTCAAGCATTTTCTGGTGGTCCACTCTCAATAAGAACGTGGACTGGATTAATTATATCTATTATAATCAACAGCGCTTCATCAATTATACCAGAGATGCAATAAAAGGATTGGCAAAACCGCATCACATTAGACATGTTATTGGACGAGAAGGGAGGGTTCTGCGTGATATTCGGAAAAATGTGTTGTACGTTTATCCCAAATAACACAGCTCCGGACGGATCAGTGACCAAGGCCCTGGCTGGTTTAACCACCCTAGCTCATGAATTGGCAGAAAATTCTGGGGTGGATACTTCTCTGACTAATTGGGTTGACAGTATGTTTGGAAAATGGAAAAATGTCATGATCACTGTGTTGTGGGCTACCTTCACCTGTGTGACTGTGTTAGTTTTGTGAGGCTGTTGCTTTATTCCGTGCGTGAGAGGTCTCATTTCTCGGACTCTGGAGAAATCGATGACACAACAGATGGTGAGATATGGACAGATCCCAAGCTCTGACCAGTGGAATGATGAATACATGCCCCCAGACCTAGAGGATGGATCCGGCTCCTTCACATACGAGGAGCCTAAGCTGGATGAGACCATTTTTGATGTTTCGGATTTTTAGGTTGTTTCCTGTTTTGATGTTTAGACTGTTTCTTTGATGAAGATTGTAACAAAAATCCTGATAAGAAGAGTTATGATTCTGATGTAGACCTAGAACAGTCGGTGAAAATACAGATGTTGGTATGTGTTAGGTTGATTTTGGATAACCATAGATATTGTTATCTAATAAAAATAGATGTGTGCTTGTGAGTATAATATTTAGTCAAAGTGTGGATTGTTATGGATTTTATGAATAAATGACTAAACAATGTATACATTTAACTAGAACTAGAACTAATTGAATTCTACCATTTTTACTTTAGTGATTAATTATGTTAGTTCATGAGAAATAGGTTATGTAGCATGGACAAGGGGTAATTAAAAATGATAACCATTGTGGAAGAAAGGAATGTATGTATGTGTCGAAAGAAAGCAAAGAGACTCGTTAACCGATGTTTGAACCGACACAGCTATAACTCTGTGGAGATAAAATAAGACAGTGAGAGCCCCTCCAGGTTTTCCGTATCTGGGGGGACTGGAACTGTCAGCTAAGTGGTAATAAACTGTGGTGAGACTTCAGGAGATAATCCAAATATAGTGTGTAATGTATGTGCGTTAGCTGAAGAGAAGGGATAAAAATAACTGTTTTGTATATGCACTGGAGAGCTCTCGAGAATAAACGCTATTGATTAATTTGGTGGCTGGTCTTTGTCTATTTTATGCAAATAAGAACCTTACAAATTCTTAGAAACGGACAGAGTGTTTGCTTTGTTATAATTAAATTGGTTAACGAAAACATAGGAATCAAATTCCTCTAACAGTAACCCTGTGTGATCTGCTGTGTGAATGGTAGGTCAGGTGTGCTGTTCTATTGAGTCATCCTTCCAGACCTGCAGGCCAGTGTTTAGCTCTTATTAACCAGAGCTCAGGGAACACAACACACACTCTGCTACAGCTAGTTGGACCACAGGACAACAGTACCATATAATTGTACAATGCACCAGGGATATGGATCTCGTAGGTACGCTCTGAGCTGAATATTTAATTAGATTCACAAAGAAATGGTGTATTATATAACTAGTTATAGACTACTCTGTTAACCATGCTAGTTAAATATGACCTTCAGGAGAACACATGTGGATCAGGGTTTTCAGGGCCGTTCTGATACTCTGTCATGACCAATAGCACATAGAGAATGATTACACTGTAGGCAGATTAGTAACCATTCTGACCTCTCCCTCTCATTATACGATTTGGGGTTTTGTTGTATCTGATACAATCAGTGTTTGATTACTGATCCACAGGCATCATCAGCCCAGTCCACCTCTCACTGGACTTTTCAACTCCTATCCAGGAACACCCTGAACATGATGCATTGACAGTAATTGGCCAAATCACTGCCCGCCTGTGGATGGCTTCCAGCTTGGTGCAGATCTTTTCCACCATAATAACCAGAAAAAGGCCTTTTCAGCAGCACTTGCTAGGTGCTATAGCGCAGATCTTCTGTCCTTTCCTTTGATGCCCAGAGCGGAAAGCAGTCTCCATGTTGATTAGGCAGGGAAGCCATGCCAGCCGACTTCAACTGGGTAAACCCAGACACTCCATCCCTTCCCTCGCATCTTATCTGCCAGGATGTCATACTTTCCCTTCTTGTGCTGGTATGCTTCCACACACCTCTCTGAGGGCACAGTCACCAGCTTTTTCTCCTTTACCGCCCATATGATGATGTCTGGACGGATAGTGGAGACAACCATGTCAGGGAGGAAGATCAGCTTTCTGTCTAGGTCAGCACGCATCTACCACGGTCTTGCATCTCCCACATTCTGGCTTGTTCCAGGATGCCGTCTTCCTGGGTCTGGCTACTTCTGCTTCCCGTGGCCTGACTAAGTTGATGTGGTGGCCTTTGTTGGTGGGAGTCCTCTTTTTCCTCTGTTGATTCTCGAGGATCATGGCCAGTTCCCTTAAAACTTGGTAGTGCCTCCATCTGAATTTGCCTAGGGAGAGGGCAAGAGTGCACTGTTAAAACATTCTCCATGGTGCCAAGTTTGTTGCAGAGAGATAGGTATGGGTTTTCAGCGAGGCCCCACCTGTGTAAGTTAGTGAGGGATGGGAGCACGTCATAGACAGATCTGAACAGGAACAGGATTCTGTCAGGATCCATCCTCCACAGCTCACCCAAAGACACTCCAGGCTCCCTGGGCTCCCAACCTCACTGCTTTGGCCCTTCTCTGATCCTCCATTTGCCTGACTTCCTGCTGCACCAGGTGCCTCCTTTCAGTGGTGTTGGCTTTGGCCCAGCATGTGGTCTTCGTTGTTTCAAGGCCCTGTCTTTATTGGCAGATATTCCCCTCTTTTTGCCAGCAGCACACCACCCAGCATCCCACTGCTGGCTTGCCTCTGAAGCTCAGCATGGTTGGTCTTGGCTGCTCCCTGGATGGAAGACCAGATGGTGGAGGAAGTGGTGTTGGAGGGCCAGTACGAGGCACTCTTTCCTCTTGTCTATTAAAATATCCCAATGTCTCAGGGCAGTGATTGGGGACATTGCCCTGTGTGGGGTGCCGTCTTTCGGATGGGACGTTAAACAGGTGTCCTGACTCACTAAAGATCCCATGGCACTTATTGTAAGAGAAGGGGTGTTAACCCCTGTGTCCTGGGTAAATTCCCAATCTGCCCCTCATACCATCATGGCCACCTAATCATCCCCAGCTTCCAATTGGCTCATTCATCCCCCCTCCTCTCCCCAGTAACTATTCCCCAGGTTGTTGCTGTAAATGAGAATGTGTGCTCAGTCAACATACCTGGTAAAATAAGGGTTCAAAAAAATATACTACAAAAATGTCACCGTGCTTCAACCTGTTTGACGGCTTTGGTGGCAGACCACTTTCTTTGTGTTCTGAATTCAATCATGGCACCTTGTATCTTCAGGTCTTTGGAGTCCCTGAGGATCATCACCAGCCTGGTCTTTACCACTTTGAATTCTACCAGTGATGAGATTGGTAGTTGTAGCTTTGCTATTCTACTGTACAGGCCCACACATGAGAAGCTGGGGGGCACACCAAGCCATCTGCGTAGGTCTCGGTTCGCAATTCTCTCTAGTGCCTGTTGTTGATGAGGTGACCTTGTACAGGGTTAGCGGCCAGGTTATTCGGGGGAGGACACTGTGCTGGTACATCCAGCACAGTGTACATGTGGATCTTCTGTCCATTAGGGTCTAGTCAAATAACTTTCCCAGGCACTTGACGGGGTTATTGACGAATTATGGATTTTTTTTTCTCGCTGAACCTGTCTGTCACCTTTCCTTGTCTTTCTGTCACCTTTCCTTATCACCATGCTTCTCGAATTGCAAGGTTTATTAATCAAAAGTAAAACATTACATTTAGTAAAATGTTTCAAGCATTCAGCATAGTTAAACATGATTACTGTCAGTTATTGTGAATCATTCTTTGCAACACAATACATTCAATAAACTGTTGAAATGAGATTAATTTTGTTACTCTGGGTTCCTTTGTTTCTCTGCTACAGAAAGAACAACAGGAAAACCTGCTTTAGCTATAGACCCATCATTTTAAATGTTTCAGCAAAGCCTCTCTCCCTCTGGTCACAACTGCACTAAGCCAGAGGGGGAGTCGTGTCAAAGACCTAACTCAGTGGGAGGAGGCCTCAGGAGTAAACCTTTCTTGTCTCCTCTGATAAAAGCCACTTCTTTTGAAGATGAGGATGTGTACTGGGGCTAGGCTGCTGTTGTGTGGAATTCACACAGTGAGGGGATCGCAAATAGAAGACAAATGAAGCAGGGATCAAGCTCCACATCACTGGGGAGTGGTGGACGTGCACTTCAAAATGATGAATAATTCTGTGTTTAATATGTCCAAAGTGGATCAGACATCTCATTAAAGGAAGAAGCTCAATAAAACATGCATCTGGTCTAATGGATTCTCTCTAAAGATACTCTTCTCTTCTCCACTATGTCACATCAGCTGTACGTTGGAGTGGACGGATCTGGGGAGCACTAAGCTGAATGTTAAGGGGCCAGTATTGATTGATTGGCCAGTATTGATTGATTGATTTTCTCCATAAACTTCTCTCTAACCCAGAAAAACAGATATAATTCACCATTGAAGTACCGGCCATACCATAAGCTATATTACATGTTCTTTGCTACATTGTTTCCACACTGCAGCAGAGAGAATGAGCCTACAAGGTAGTCGCCTGGAGCAGTGATAAAAACATTTTATATAAATTTGTCAAATTAAATAAAAAGGATGTGAAGCACATAAAACAAAAACAGATAGGATATATAGGATACTGATAGGATATTGATAAGATATATAGGATACTGATAGGATATTGATAAGATATATAGGATACTGATAGGATATTGATAAGATATATAGGATATTGATAAGATATATAGGATACTGATAGGATATTGATAAGATAAATAGGATATTGATAAGATATATAGGATATTGATAAGATATATAGGATAATGATAGGATATATAGGATATTGATAAGATATATAGGATACTGATAGGATATTGATAAAATATATAGGATATTTAAGATATATAGGATATTGATAGGATATGCAGGATACTGATAGGATATTGATGATATGAATCAACACTCATTTGTATTTTCTTTCACCTATACAGTGAATGGAGGCTTGTAATGCCCAAGCCAGATCAAGCTATGCAGCAGCAGGTATTAGAGGTGGTGACAGTGAGTAATGTTAGTGGTGGTGGTGGGAGACGACAGATAGTGAGTGCCACTCCAGCGTTAAGCACCACTCTCAGTGTGTCAGGTACTGGTACTCTCCTCACCTCCTACACAATTCTCCTCAGCTTTCAGTCAATCATAGAGCTGCTGCTAGACTGGATAGGGGCTTTCTCACCTGTCTGGAACAACATGCTATTTGCACTACATATGTCATATCAGTAAAACCAAATTCACTGAAATGCAGCTATAATGCCATGACAACAGATGTAGATATCAATGTGACCTCACCTCTCCACTATTTCCCTTGAAAGTACCCCATGTACAACTTAGAACATGCCCTCGCCCTGCGAAGCCACTTCCCCTCTAATGATGCTAACTAGTCAGTCCACTTATAATCAAACTCTAAAGAGAATTCCTAATGCCAAAGCTATTACACTCCCATTGACAGACTCGCTCTCTACACCCCCTCCTGAAGGTAGATACCGTAAAGCTCATTGAGAATCAGAGCCAGACACAGTGTTTTTCATCTATGGTGACCTTTGATTTTCCATCTGCCAAGACATGCAATTTCATCGTATTGCCTAGTGGGTGGGGAACCTTTACTCCTATAGGGAAGGACTGGCCACCAACATGATGCCATTTACTAAGATAACACTGTGTGTGTGTGTAGACGGTAGATGGGAGGTGTGGGGGGGCGAAGAGACACAGACAGACACAGAGAGTGAAGCGAGAGAGACTGCAGGGTGTATTTTTCCTTGGATAATTACAGCTTTGCATATGTGTCTTTCAGTGTAAGTCTTTAAAATCCTATACTTCCTGGTGTGGTTGTGATATAATTCCCCTGCACATTTGAATTGCCTCTTCCCTAAGGTGAAGTATTAATTAACTGTAGTACATTTCAGCCAGAAACAACTGAACACAATACAACCAGGGCTCTGAATCTTAACAGAACAAAAATGTTTAGTGCATCTTTTAATTTGCTTCAGGACAGCTCATATGACTGACATGTTAGTTATAATGTGAATGATGTACAAAGCTGGATATGCATTAAAAGAGATGTGGTTAGATCAAGAATAGATGAGCTACAAAACCAAGTGAAGCTCAATTTCTTTAAAAAAACAGAACCCAACACATTTCAGTCATTGTTTCACCGGTCAAAAACAAACTGGTACTTTCATCAAGTACTTTTCATCCATAGCTGACTGTTATAGTATTGCACATAGCATTGGCCATGTGTGTTACGTTGACAGGTGTGATCTTTGAAATGGTTATGTTCAGTGGTAAGAAATGCTGCAATTCATTTTGTGTGAAAAAGGAACAAAATGTCAATGACATGTACTTTGATGTTATTAAAAAGTAAATGCCACGCAGGGTAAGGTTTTTAAATGGCACTTTCCATACAATCTACAGAGTACAAATTAGAGAAAAAAACGGTGAAAAGGCCAAGATCACATACATTCATGTACATCCTTTCTAGATACCAATGACCAATATAAAAGATTCTTCCTCCAAAACGACATCTACGAGATTTCAAGAAAATGCACCTTCAATTTCATGGACATTTTGTTCCATTTTCACCCAGATGGACTCAGTAATGACGTCTGAAAGGATACATCTAAAGAGGCAGATGGACTGACTGCAGCTGGAAACGACCAGATAAGAGCCCCTCTTATTAGGTTAATAGATGAGCTACATCTTACCACTCTTAGCATAGAACAACTCTGCAGGATTGACATAGTTCGGTCTGGCAGTTTGATTTTCCACGAGGAGAAATCACGATAGTTGGTGCCTTACCAACCTCATGTATTTCACAAGAGTGAGAAATAGTAAAGGACGCATGGTCAGGGTTCCCGGACGCATTTTAGAATCATTTAACGGCATCAAACATCAAGCACTTAATCAGATCACTGTGGGCTCGAGGTATTAATGAATTAAATACATATAATAAAAATATCATTTTATTAATTAAATACATTTACATAAATGTGTTATGTATTGTGTAATGTATTCCCATTGGTATTCATCACCTACTGTGAGTACTACAACATCAACCTGAGAGAGAGCGAGAGAGATAAAAGAGAGAGATATAGAGAGGGAGAAAGAGATTGTAAATGTACTGAAGACTGGTCTGCTTAACCATCAGTCTCTCTCAAACAGAACCACAGGCTGCAGAACAGACCAGATGCAAAAGCCAAAACAACTATCTGAATAATAATAACTCTCTGTAGGAGGATGTCTCATAATGGAAATTCTCATTACTTCTTCAACAAAAGGAAGATGTAATGATCAGAACTAAAAATCAAACGCTCACAAAGTCCTGCTGTTTTTGGGGTGGTGGTGGGGGGGGGGGCGACAGCAAAAATAACATCACAATGTAGCGGATGTGTGGGTCTGTGAGCTACAGTATGTAAGACATGGTTCACTCTCTCTCTCTCTCGCTCTCTCTCTCGCTCTCTCTCTCTGTGTGTGTGTGTTCAAAGAGTTCTGTTACAGAGAGAGACAGACAGTGAGCTGATGATGTTGACCTGAGGGTTCAGTGCTGCTGGGTAATTGGCAATTCATCCGTTGTGTGTGATTCACCAGCTCAGAGAGCCCAGCGGTCACGTCCTAGGCGTCCAGAGAGAATGACTGTCCATCCGTGTTTCAAAGCACCAGAGAGCGTGAGACAGAAACACACAGAAATAGAGAGACAGAGCTGCTAACCACAGGAGTCAGATCTATCAGTGCATAGAAAGACATTGTTCCAAAAAACACATTGGCCGGCAGCCTAATAACATCTCTTCTCTCCCACACTCTCTCACAAATTGTGTCTCCTTTCTCTCTCACACACACTTCTCTCTCACACACACACACGTTGTTCTCTCAATGTCCCATTGGCACCTCAGGCTGTAAGGTTGAGATATGTCAGGTCTGAGACTGACACTCAGCCCTGGAACACATGAATCTCCTCTTCACTGAAACAATGCTGTCTCACCAACCTGAGAAAGAGAGGAGGGAGATTGATAAAGGAGGAAGGTGAGAAACAAGGAGAAGGTAAGAGGGGGAGTCAGACAAAGCCTAAAGGTGGGAAAAGTTATCCAATGTTATACAAGTTAACTTCCTTGCACTACATAGCCTGAAATAGCTTGAATCTACTAAATTGAATCTACTAATTTTTAAATTTATTTTAACCTTTATTTAACTAGGCAAGTCAGTTAAGAACAAATTCTTATTTACAATGACAGCCTAGGAACAGTGGGTTAACTGCCTTGTTCAGGGGCAGAACGATAGATTTCGATCTTGCAACCTTTCGGTTACTAGTCCAACGCTCTAACCACTAGGCTACTTGCCGCCCGGCTAAATGCCTAACTGGAGTGTGTAGAGGGGTGTGGAGTGTCACTCACCCCACAGTCAGCTCGGCGAAGGCTGAGGGGCCACACACACACACAAAGACCTTTGACCCCTCAGGCCTAACCAGGAAGTCAGTCAGCATGGAGGCCTCAACCCGCCCCTTCCTGCCTGTCCACCCATCACACGGCTCGGACAGAATATACTCCACCTGGAACCTGGAACCATAGAATAGAGCATAACAGAACTCATCACATGGCTCTGACAGATCATACTCCACCTGGAACCATAGAATGTAACAAACGAATGCATCTTCTGCCTTACCAATTGACAGACGGATCATCAGAACACACTGTACACTGAGTGAGCATAGAGATCAAGAGAGAACATTCTCTGCCTAGCCGAGCAGCAAGACAACATGTACAGTAACATTTATGTGTTAATGCTGCTTCACAGGTAATGGTTCACATGAGAATCTAGTCAATATGGTAATGATGGGGAGTGTTCACACACCATGAACACATCATAGACATCTGGAGCGGGCAAGAACACACACACACAATCAGATTCACCACAGAGGGTCAGTCTTGCTGACATGAACGCAGCCAGACTCATAATGACCACCTTCAATATGAATACACAGTGCACCACACACACCTCTCATCTTCAGCTGCGAGGCCGTCAAGTTCAGAGTGCCACAGGATGTCTCTTTCCTGTCTGTTGAAGAACATCAGCTTGGTTTTCCTAGAACACACACAGATATAATGCCGTCAGAACAGCCTTGTCATTCACAATGTATACACATCCTCAGAAAGAGAACAATGACAGCCTTGTCCTTCACAATGTATACACATCCTCAGAAAGAGAACAACGACAGCCTTGTCCTTCACAATGTATACACATCCTCAGAAAGAGAACAATGACAGCCTTGTCCTTCACAATGTATACACATCCTCAGAAAGAGAACAATGACAGCCTTGTCCTTCACAATGTATACACATCCTCAGAAAGAGAACAACGACAGCCTTGCAATAGCACAGCAGTCAGAGTACAGCCTCCTTCAGTTTCTATTCAGTCACAAGTAGAAATGAAATACTCTGCATAACATATCTGAAAGAACGGGATCAACAATACAGCAGTATATTTGATAGGATAGGCAGAATATTTTCCATACTGCTTATACCTATCCAAGTCTTTCATATCTACATGAAGTGCTTAGGGGGAAGGGGCTATACTAGGGGTTGTTTCTTGGTGGAGCCATGACAGTGTATTTCACCTGAGTGAGCCCAGGTCCTGGAGGGCCAATCGGATCACCCGAGCCATCGGCGTGAACCCCGTGCCGGCTGCTAACAGGTAAAGGTGAGTGACCTCACGCAGGAGGCGGAGACTGAACGGACCATCTGGGCTGCTGACAGACAGGTGGTCACCTAGGCAACCAGGGAAGAGGAGAGAAGGAAACCCATTAAGCTGAGAAACCACACAAACACAAGAATAAGCAAAAACAGATAATACATTAAAAAAAATTGACTACAAATCAGGATAGCTTGAATAATGAAAACAGAACACAGTGTCTGTTCATTTCCTACCATCAGTTATCCATTTCCTCTTTCATGATGTTTCTGTTTGTACTGTACAGCTAGTCTTCGTTGTAATGGAGAATGTTTTTCTTCTTTAACTGACTGACTGGGAAATAAACATCCTCCATCTGTCCCAATGTTGCAGCTGGGCCTGCATCGCCAGGCAACCACACACACCACTCAACACTAGCATATATTCAGGTAATGGGGGCCAGATGAGGACAATTACATAGCCTGAAGCCCTGTCAGTGAGCATAGTTTACACAGAAAGATAAAGAAAGAAGCCTCTATATTTCCTGTCCACTTCTGTGCAGATGGACTGGTAGGACAATTACTTTTCCAGAAAGAAGGTCAGGATTTAGATATATATTGATTCCACTGTTAAGAGAAGACACAAGACAAAGGCCAGGAAATCTGATTCATTGGAGGTGGAAAGGAAAGAAGGGTTACATTCTGGCACCCTGACTATGTAGAAGGCTGGACTCTGAGAAAGGGTCGGGAGGATAGATGAGAAAAAACAACCTGTTTATGAGTTTTTAAATAGAAACTAATTACACCATCAATCCTGTTTGGGTGCTGAGCAATCTCCCCCTGTAATTGATTTATCTGAATAGTGCCTACTTCTGCTGATGTATGAATAAGAGGAGAGCGAGAGAGAGAGGGGAGAGAAAAGAGAAAGGGAGGTGACAAAATGATACAGGATGAGAGAGATGAGGAGAAAAGATAGGGTCTAACTAGGGCTGTGACGATTATAGAATTTTAGGCAACGATTAATTGTCATGCAAATGACCAGTTATTGTCATAATTGTCTTTTTTGTTGAAAAATGTTTTGAACTTGTAACGTATCTTTGAAAATGAGCTACGACTTACCTACTAAATACAACAGCATTGGTGACACCCCTATCTCAAGAACTAATGGTTTGGACTGCTTGGATCTCTTGGAAATGAAGCTTCTCCTCCCGACCGTGCCATTCTGCTCGTAAAATGACTACCAAGTGTACCCACTTCATGTAAAAATGCTATTATCTACGTGAATATAAAAGTTGATAATTGTCCATAATTGCTGGTTACACTATTATAAGCGATAATAGTGCTAGCCCTAACTAACATCTGACATTTAATACTCAAAATACATAATGAGAATAGAATTGCAAAGTGCTACTATTAATCATAAGTATATCCCTAATCACAATGGTAATAGTATAGTCCTCCCTGTGAATGTTAACGTCATAATCATGTTATTACTAACGGTCATGTAAATGCAGTACCCTATCATAATCACAATCAATGCTTGTGTAATGCATTTTAAATACTAAATGTTGTTAAGTTTTGTTTTATTTTAATCGACACACAGGAGTCAAGAACTTCTGTCACCTAGTCTACTTGTGTATGCAACAGCAAAACATGTAAATGAGTTCATGGTAAACAAAAGGTAATCTAATCAATCCTGGTTGGAAGAAAAATAACCTTCTCTCTGGTTTCTGACATGCTATTTTCTTTCTTCGTGTTGTTGCCTACCTTGCTCACTTATCTGAGATTTTAGTATTCCACAGCGTGGCTAAACCACCTACAGATTGACGTATGCTGCTGTACATCTCACACGCAAGCAATGAAAAAAAAAGTTTGTCAATTGATTTTGTTTACAGCCTACGTCTACACATGGCAAGGTTGAAGTAGGAGCCAGTTATAAAACAAACTTGACCTCTATATATGAATATTCCACTTACATATGAACACACAGCACTTGAACACACACATACATTTACACACACAGAAACAAACACACGCACGCACACAACCTACTCACTAACAACCTTATATTTCTTTACTCTTATTATTATCTATCCGAATGCCTAGTCACTTTACCTTGCCTTTATGTATATATCAACCTCAAGTAGCTCGTACCTCTACACAATGATCTGGTACTCCCTGTATATACCTCTACACATGGATCTGGTACTCCCTGTATATACCTCTACACATGGATCTGGTACTCCCTGTATATACCTCTACACATTGATCTGGTACTCCCTGTATATACCTCTACACAATGATCTGGTACTCCCTGTATATACCTCTATACATTGATCTGGTACTCCCTGTATATACCTCTACACATGGATCTGGTACTCCCTGTATATACCTCTACACATGGATCTGGTACTCCCTGTATATACCTCTACACATGGATCTGGTACTCCCTGTATATACCTCTACACATGGATCTGGTACTCCCTGTATATACCTCTACACATGGATCTGGTACTCCCTGTATATACCTCTACACATGGATCTGGTACTCCCTGTATATACCTCTACACATTGATCTGGTACTCCCTGTATATACCTCTACACAATGATCTGGTACTCCCTGTATATACCTCTACACATGGATCTGGTACTCCCTGTATATACCTCTACACAATGATCTGGTACTCCCTGTATATACCTCTACACAATGATCTGGTACTCCCTGTATATACCTCTACACATGGATCTGGTACTCCCTGTATATACCTCTACACATTGATCTGGTACTCCCTGTATATACCTCTACACAATGATCTGGTACTCCCTGTATATACCTCTACACATGGATCTGGTACTCCCTGTATATACCTCTACACATGGATCTGGTACTCCCTGTATATACCTCTACACATTGATCTGGTACTCCCTGTATATACCTCTACACATGGATCTGGTACTCCCTGTATATACCTCTACACAATGATCTGGTACTCCCTGTATATACCTCTACACAATCATCTGGTACTCCCTGTATATACCTCTACACAATGATCTGGTACTCCCTGTATATACCTCTACACAATCATCTGGTACTCCCTGTATATACCTCTACACAATGATCTGGTACTCCCTGTATATACCTCTACACAATCATCTGGTACTCCCTGTATATAGCTCCCCATTGATCTGGTACTCCCTGTATATAGCTCCACATTGATCTGGTACTCCCTGTATATAGCTCCATTCTTGCGTATTTTATTTGATTCCTCTTTTGATCGTTACTATTTAAAACTATATATGTATATATATATATATATATAATAATAATTCAACTCTTGCATCTTTGGAAATGGTTCGGAATATCAATGTAAAGTCTACACCAGTTGTATTTGGTGTATGTGATAAATAACATTTGAACAACCCACTTAGCTGTAACAGTGAGGTTTACTGGGGGCCTCAGACTTACCAATGTTGAGGTTGTTTAGGTGTGGAGTCAACACTCCATCTGGGTAGACTTTGATCATGAGGAAGATGTCAGTGGCTGCAGTCCCCTGTGTGGAGTCCAGTGTAGCTGGTACCAGTGTTTCCTCGACTGGCGTGTAGGGCTTCACCACCTCACTGTCTACACATATAGCATTAACATTAGCAATGAATTACATGTGATGCTATGGGATTAGCGGCAGCCCAGATATAGCGTTAGCCAACTGTCTACACATTTCATAAGGCTTGTTTTTCTCTGGAGGCCAGGAAGGAGCTGGTACGATGTACATTACTGGCGGTTTTAGATTTTAGTGATGTTATATATATGCAAGCCTCAACCACTACCGTGAGAGCAATTGATTCAGTATAGCATGCGGCCCTCAGGTTCATTAACAATCAAAAACATTTAACACATCATTGTGATCTCTACAGTGCTGTTGGCTGGTCGTCATTGACCTTGCTTAAACACTGGTATACACTGATTTATAAGGCCATATTGGGTAAAATGCCATTTTATCTCTGTTCTTTTTTAATCAGATCAGTTACGGTCACATTCTCATTTGCTTTTAACAGTACCAAGAATTAGAACAGGTCATGGTAGAAATAGTTTTAGTTACTCAGCTCTGTGGTCCTGGAATTCTCTCCTGAACATTTAAAAATGTGATGATCTAGTCACGTTGGTGGAGTTTAAACACTTGGTCGATGTAAATATCATAGAAGCGTGTAATTGTCTTTAGAACAGCTGGTTTTTAGTTAGTTACGACATTTGTGTTTCATTACGTAATAGTTGTACTGTATGTGTGTCTATAGTAGAGGTCGGCCGATTATGATTTTTCAACGCCGATACCGATTATTGGAGGACCAAAAAAAGGCGATACCGATTAAATCGGCCGATTTTTTAAAATGTATTTGTAATAATGACAATTACAACAATACTGAATGAACACTTATTTTAACTTCATATAATACATCAATAAAATCAATATAGCCTCAAATAAATAATGAAACATGTTCAATTTGGTTTAAATAATGCAAAAACAACGTGTTGGAGAAGAAAGTAAAAGTGCAATATGTGCCATGTAAGAAAGCTAACGTTTAAGTTCCTTGCTCAGAACATGAGAACATATGAAAGCTGGTGGTTCCATTTAACATGAGTCTTCAATATTCCCAGGTAAGAAGTTTTAGGTTGTAGTTATTATAGGAATTATAGGACTATTTCTCTCTATACGATTTGTATTTCATATACCTTTGACTATTGGATGTTCTTATAGGCACTTTAGTATTGCCAGTGTAACAGTATAGCTTCCATCCCTCTCCTCGCTGCTACCTGGGCTCGACCCAGGAACACATCGACAACAGCCACCTTCGAAGCAGCGTTACCCATGCAGAGCAAGGGGAACAACTACTCCAAGTCTCAGAGCGAGTGACGTTTGAAACGCTATTAGCGCGCACCCCGCTAACTAGCTAGCCATTTCACATCGGTTACACCAGCCTAATCTCGGGAGTTGATAGGCTTGAAGTCATAAACAGCAGAGCTGCTGGCAAAACGCACGAAAGTGCTGTTTGAATGAATGCTTACGAGCCTGCTGGTGCCCACCACCGCTCAGTCAGACTGCTCTATCAAATCATAGACTTAATTATAACATAATAACACACAGAAATACGAGCCTTAGGTCATTAATATGGTCGAATCCGGAAACTATCATCTCGAAAACAAAACGTTTATTCTTTCAGTGAAATACGGAACCGTTCCGTATTTTATCTAACGGGTGGCATCCATAAGTCTAAATATTCCTGTTACATTGCACAACCTTCAAAGTTATGTCATAATTACGTAAAATTCTGGCAAATTAGTTCGCAATGAGACAGGCGGCCCAAACTGTTGCATATACTCTGACTCTGCGTGCAATGAACGCAAGAGAAGTGACACAATTTCACCTGGTTAATATTGCCTGCTAACCTGGATTTCTTTTAGCTAAATATGCAGGTTTAAAAATATATACTTCTGTGTATTGATTTTAAGAAAGGCATTGATGTTTATGGTTAGGTACACGTTGGAGCAACGACAGTCCTTTTTCGCGAATGCGCACTGCATCGATTATATGCAACGCAGGACACGCTAGATAAACTAGTAATATCATCAACCATGTGTAGTTAACTAGTGATTATGATTGAATGATTGTTTTTTATAAGATAAGTTTAATGCTAGCTAGCAACTTACCTTGGCTTTTTACTGCATTCGCGTAACAGGCGGGCTCCTCGTGAGGCAGGTGGTTAGAGCATTGGACTAGTTAACCGTAAGGTTGCAAGATTGAATCCCTGAGCTGACAAGGTAAAAATCTGTCGTTCTGCCCCTGAACAAGGCAGTTAATTAACCCAATGTTCCTAGGCCGTCATTGAAAATAAGAATGTGTTCTTAACTGACTTGCCTAGTTAAACAAAGGTGTGTAAAAAAAAATAATAATATATATATATATTTTTTAATCTGCAAAATCGGCGTCTAAAAATACCGATTTCCGATTGTTATGAAAACGGTCCTAATTAATCGGCCATTCCGATTAATCGGTCGACCTCTAGTCTATAGTTTCGTTCAATGTTGTTTTGTCTGAAACGTTGTTCCCCCTGCTGCTGTTGGACCAGGTCTCTCTTGAAAAATCTATTTTATCTCAATGAGAAAAACCTGTATAAGTAAAGGTTAAATAAAAAAATAAAATGTAGCATAGCATAAGCACAAGCAATGGACCGCATGGGCTGCTTTGGGATTAGAGCTTGCCTATATGTAGCGTTAGCATTAGCATGGATCTATAGGCTAGGCCTTACCTTGGATGAGGGACTTGAGGTAGATGTGTTTCCCAACCGGCACGTGCATGAGTGTCCCTAGAGGGAGTTGTAACCGGAACACCCAGGTGTCGTGTGTGACCGCTGTCTTAGAAACTAATATACACTCTCTGTAGAAGATGGCTACAGAGAGAAAGAGAGAGAGTAAATAACTAACATGTGATTTTGGTTAATAGGGGAATGTAATAAAATCAATTCAGAAGATAAGACAAGATAAGACAGATGGGTGTGTCTGAAATTGCATTCTGGCTCTTTCTTTCGTCTTTTCTCGATTCCTCACTTCCTCTCTCCTTGCCTCCTCAAAACGCATTGGAGGTGAAAGTCCAAGGTCCCTCCCCTCTTACATTCTCCTCCAAAGCGTTTTGAGAAGAAGGTGAGGAGTGAGGAATCAAGGAAAGACATATTGGAAAAGAGCCCCTATTTATACCTCGATCTTTCTTCCTGAAAAGAGAATCATGGAATTCCAGTGGTTCACCAAGCTCCTCCCACTTTCCTTTGGCCGCTTTACGCATGCTGACTTGAATCTTCCCCACAGCACACGCTGTGTGGACTGTACCAGCATAGTGAGAGAGAGAGAGAGAGAGAGAGGGAGGGGGGGGGGGGGAAGAGGAGAGAAGGAGAAAGATGGGGAGGGAGGGATCGAGGGAGGGGGTTGGTAAACGTTAACAGTTAGTCAGCTTTAGCTTATGAAAAGACATCAGACCATAAATGTTCTCCTTACCAGCAACGCTTCCATCTACTTCTTGGGCTAGACCTGAAAAAGAGAGCCTCCTAGTGAGTTGTTTACCAGAAATGTATAGAAATCAAATTTATCACCCCATTTACAGAGAGACAGAGAAGGAAAGAGAGCGAGTAAGAGAGGGACAGACAGACAGGGGGATAGAGATAGACCGATATAGAGGGTTTAGTGGAAATGGGCACAGAGTTTATTTCCTCTGGTTGACACAGTCAATATTTCCCTCCAACATTAATAAGCCAGTGATAAACACTGGACACTAATGGTGTCAAGTCCTCTGGCAGGCTGGAACACAGATGGAGAAATAAGCTCTGAAAGCACTCAATAATATAATTACAGCTGATAATGGACTAGGTCTGTGATGGTCATGGAATTCTGAATGACGATAATTGGCCAGTCAAAATGACCATGGTCACAGTAACAACCGTTTGAATAACAAACAATAATAAGAATTAGAAAAAACATATTTTTTTACACACATTTTCTCCTTCTCATCTCCGCTCCTGACTGCACATGCTGTGTAGTGCTGGGGGTCATTGCCTAGGCAACCGAAGACTCATTTGCTACAACACCTTGCTTGTTTCAGCAAGGAGCAACAAAGTTTCAACACGTTGTTAATAGTCCATGTTACACCAGAAATGGACTCAACCGCACAAATGTCCGGTCTTCTTTCAGCTGTTCGTCAACACCACAACAAAACATTTAATAAAAATGGTACATATATTTTTTAAGGGGGTCTTCATCAGTTAAAGGGTAAATGTAATTGTGCCAGCCCTAACTAGGGTACAGGATAGCATTGTGACAAATGTCACAACAAAAACTGCATAAAAAAAAAAAAAAATGTAACGATAAGAGAAAAAGAAATCATTAAACTATTCACAACGCAGATATGGTGCTGCGTATGACCGCTAGGGGGCAATGCAGTTCAAACTAATGCAGTCATGGCAACCCATAGATGACTTCACCCCATTGTTTCCTATGAGAATGCTCAGTGGCGCATTTGAAGATCAGGAAGTGTATTTTCAGCAAGTCACCATCTTGCTTCATGGAGGACTTTTTGGAAACATAGCCTGCAACATCAACTGCACATGCAATCTCAATGCTGCCTCCTCTCATTAAGTATCTCAAGTTGAAGGCCGACCGAGGTACTGCAGGCGGCCATTAGCAACTAAATTATCCTTCTAACTCATCTGTGTGCAATTTTAAAGTAATCGGTTCAAGGACATACATCTGGTGAAATAGAAGCAATTATTGGTACCATGGTCGTGTTCAGGTTTTTTTTTTTATAACCATGAATATTGACCAGAAAGTTCACCATTTCCCCATTCACTATAAAGGGGGATCCTGTTTTCTGGAAACAATGCCTACAGTATCGCGGTCGGCCTTTAACTTGAAATCCTCAATGTGAGGGGGCAGTTGTTCTCCCCTGTGGCTACCAGACAGCCCTCACCTTACTGCTGCACCCACTCAGCAACGATAGTAGTTTATGCCATTTTTTAGGTTCTCTGCTGTGTGCCTCCATGTTCTCAGTAATCAGTACATGGGACTTCATTTCAGGGCTGGGCGATATGGCCAAAATATCATATCACATTTGACGGTATGCAGTTATTTTATGTTTTTGAATAATACAAATTCTAAAAATGCTTTATGAATAGTTCATGAACCTAGGGTGGCAACACAAATTATAAGTGATTCAATGGGTCTTTCTCCATTCTGATTGCTTTATACTGTTCAATCCAACTTCAAACAAAAATAATGTTTAGCATTTTCATACATTTCTGCATTTCCTGCACTTTTGTTATAATTTACACACTGTGCCATGCAAGGCTGCATGATATGGGCAAAAAAATATAGACCTAGTTAATTGGTGAACTGCTGGAATAGAATGATTATAGTTGGAATATAGTGGGCAACACCTTGACTACATTGTTGTTTGATATGACAACAAATTAAGCCTGCCAGGGAGGAATTATTGACAGAGTAGGAAACAATGCTTTGGTCAGTGTTTCCAGGGGACTTTAATTAGATGTTACATTACATGTTTTCTTACGAGAAACGCCGTTTTCACGCCACTTCGATACATCTACGACAAATAGTGACTTTTTCGCAGCAGGTTAGGATAATTCATGCAGCAGGTCAGGACACTGAGGTTAAGGTTAGGAAAAGAGTTAAGGTTAGCAAAAAAAACTCTCCTAACTGTCTTGTTTTGCACACTTTGTACAAAATAATAAAATGCAGTACTACAGGATATTTCTTAACGTAGCTCTTTATTAGCTAGCTATAACTGGCATGTTCACGTATCGCCAACCAGGATCAAACTGACCATCACCTAACCATTTGGGTGGTCTTAACCAATCATAGCACAGTATGATATGGCGGTAAAATGCATCCAATTATAATTCAGTATGTTTACACATATGAATATTACACTAACCTACAAAGAAAATCACATCCGGCCGTAGCTGTATCGAAGTGGCGTGAAAAGAGTGTGTCACAGCTGTTTTACCTAATGTAGCTAGCTAACATATTTATGCTTCACCTATTCCTCTCTGATTTAGAAGATAACGTTGCACAAACAATATGCTTATCTAGGCCAACACCAGCACTGGTACCTAGTGATGGAGAAACAAAGCTAATTCCAGTAAATTACTTCCAAGTACACTGCTTAGCGATTTCAATGCATGCCTTGGAACGCCGGCATCAAACGTAACATTACTACTGGTACCAGGCTGTATAGCGTTTGCTTTGACTCTTAGTAAATTTAGCAAGCTAGCTAACGTTAGCAATTAGCATTAGCTGTTAACACGATTTATTTTAGTCACAGCTTGCTAAGAAAATACAAACTAAGTGTACTTATAGAATGCTTGTGAAAAGCAGCATTGTTTTCACAAATATCTTGTTACATCTATCTGACCATGCAGACAGCAGAATGAATAGCAAGAAAGTGCTCGTGACTCACGTGGTCGAGCAACTGCTCTCTCCTTGAGTGACAGGGGTCAGGGCTTGGTGTGGGAAGCGGCATGCATCAGGAGGGAGAAAAATGGCTCAGGTAGAAAACGATCAAAACTGACATTACACGCGCCAGAGTTTCCCATCACATTTAACAAACCAAACACTGAAATACCGTTATAGAAGGTAAAGTAAAAAATCCAAACCGGTCCGTGCATAGTAAAATATGGTAAACCGCCCATCCCTACCTTATGTCCCACTTCTCATCAATGTGTTGTTTCGTTGCAGTGATGATGTAAGACAGCGTGTAGATGTCCAAAAATGTATTACGCTGCGCCTGTGATAACTTCTGCAAATCTGTGTACGCGACCAATACACTTTGATTTGATATTGTTAATGCCATGTATGAGGTGTTTGACTTTGAGAGCTCGCGTTTTGTACTTGCAGAGCAATCATTGTACAATTTCTCCATCTGGGCCATCACGGTTGTTCGATATGGCATCTTGTAGTCTCGTTCTAGATGTGCATTGAAGCCGACATCCTCTACCATTGAAAATGGCTGCATATCAACTGCAATCATTTCTGTAATCAGCGCTGTGATTTTCTCACTCCGTCCAATATCGCACTTCTTTCGTGTAAAGACTGAAGAGCCTGTCTAATGCCTGTTGTTTGGGGCCTGCGCTGCTGCCAGCAGGTTTGGGTGTTAAGGTGCCTCCCTTTCAGACGGTTAAGCATTGCACCTGTACTGCCACTGTTGCTCAATTCCACCTCGCAAAGTTTGCGTTTCATCACCTTCTCATTTAACTTCTCAAAGTATTGCCAAACAGGACTTCGCTGCTGTCACTTCCCTGTCATTTTTCCAACTGTTAACTACGATGAAGTTCAGAGCGCCTTATATCCGTGGCAAATAATTTGAAAGATGCATATCTCCTCCTAACATTACAGCATTGTTGCGTTAGGTATGTTCCCTTTATGATGATGATCGGGACCTTGTGGGGTTTTTATAAGGTTTTTTGACATGCTTAACTAACTGTAAGCTAGTAGGGCTTCTTATGCATTAAAGTTTGAATTGCTGACTCTTGTGAACCTGCATTTTCCATTAGTCTCTACTCTTACCAGTGCTCTGTCTAACCATGAATATCAGCCTGAAATGTGTGTGTGTTAAAGAGAGCGCTGTACTGTATGAAATATGTGTGTGTATATGCAACAAAGTATCAGTAGTGTGGGCGCTGTACTGTGTGGCCGAGACTGTGCTAATCTTAGAGACACACAGGAGGGGGTGAATCATGAGACTGTTGACTGAGGTGTACAATGGACAATAACAGATAAGCTATACACACAAAAAACATATGTGAGGTTCTGAGTCATGCACTATAACCCAATACTATAACAAACGTGATTAGCAACTATATCATATGTGATTGAATACTATAACAAACGTGATTAGCAACTATATCATATGTGATTGGATATTGACAACCTGTTGGCCTGGGTGCCTGGATGTCTGTGTGTGTGTGCTGGAAGTAACAGTTAGCTCAGATAAGAAGCTGGGAAGCTGTAGTTAGCCTTGAGCGAGAACAGTGGACATTGTATACAGGTGCGAATATCTCAGACAATGTTATAAAACTGTCTGACCCCAGTCTCTGGGGTGAAGGAGCGTAATCTACACAGCAACAATGAAGGGACACCAGAAAGTGCAAAGAAGCTGGGACCAGCTTGTGTGCCAACATCAACGATAGGCTGGGTAAGTCTAAACCACGCCCAGTCTCTACTCTGACAGGCCGGCTCGGAAGTGGGAACTAACCTCTGTCAGAGTATAATATAATATCTTTGTCAGAAACAAATCAGTTCTCTGTCTTATCCTGCGTGATGAAACATTGAACCCGTATATACGGAAATTGTATTTGCCATTTATTAACTTTTGAATTAAACAATTATTTTAACCAAGTTCAGGTGTACTATTGTTCCTATCTCAGTTGAACTTTCGCAACCCTAACAAATGGTGACCCCGACCGTGAACTGAGGGAACTTCGCTGGACATTGAGGCATCCAGCCTTTGGCCTAGACTGTCGCCAGACGGGGTCCTCTCACAAAAAGACCGGTCTACTAAAAAACAGGTAAGCAGAGCCTATTGTTTCAAAACTGAAATTCTGCATATTGGATTTAACCAAATTTATTTTGTGAGAAAACCTAACTGGTGTAAGTTGCTAAATTTTCGAACCATATGTTCATTACAGTAAAGTAAGGATAAAACGAACTACGTATTATTTTCATTACGTACTACTTGATGGCGAATGCATTTTCAGTTGGCCAACAGAATAACAATGGAATGCCTGTATGTGTATGACGTGATATTAAAAGCCTGTTTGTGTGTGTGTATGTATCTAAGCTAGGGTTGTCTCAAATGTCTATAAGATTAGGGAAGTGAGTGAGGACAATGGCAACATAACCACCGTGAATGGCGGAATATTGGAAATAAGACAAGTTCTAATAATTGAACGGCAATATACCGGGTTCACGGATTTTTATGTGTTTACATGGTATGTTGGATATAAGACAAATTGTCGCTTAATGTTAAAGTGGACGGCAACATAGTCCAGGGGAAGGCAGAAGAATTGGATATAAGACAAGTCTAGGTCGACCCTCGACGGCAATTCACTGTATAAGACATGTCCCCTGTTACAAGTAAACGGCAAAGCGTTGGTGAAGAGAGGTTAGGTTATATGCGCAAATGATCTAACGGCAATGTTTTGGAGATAAGACAAGTTTACTGATTGAATAAGACGTGTTGGATATAAGACAAGTCACACTGTATGATTGCTTTGCTTTATGATTGTATCCCTCTGTATGTATTGTATCAGGCTTTTATGCAAGGAAAAGTAAGGACATGTATATAAATTGCATAATCATATATACTTAAGTTACACATTAACCACATACTATATTCTCACATTATTAGTCACAGACACACTAGTTACTGGGTAATAATAGATAAGAACAAAATAACGATAAAATTAAGCAAAAAATAAAAAATAAATAACTACCTCATATGGCTCAAATTGAAAAGGTGGATGGGAGAAAAGCTATGCAGAGAATGGACAGAAGATGGCAGTATTGCAGCACTCAACGGTCTCCCAGCCGACGGGGAGCCTGTTTGAATGCTGGTGACATAGAGAAAAACTTAAAACCAATTCGGAGTAGAGAGAATACATTTAATAACTTATTTAGGTTAAATTTACAGACTACTGTTATTGTTGTTATGGATTGGCTGACATGCGATATAAATTTAGCGAAGTATATGGTACGTTTAAACTTTGGAGTAGAGAAAGTTGAGAAGTTGATTTTACTTATACGATAGTTTTGATGCTACTAATTTTCAGGGTACGTTGCTAGGGACAGGATGATTTGTTTTGTAACGACGTAGAACAACGTCACTAGGGGGGATACACGATTACGTTACTCGAATGGATTTGGTCATTGTTCAGGTACACTATTTTCTTTACTTCTTGCAGTATAGTTTTGATTAAGAGATGTTGATTGACGTTGTATATTCTATTCAAGATCCAACCTTTGTGATAAATTGGGTTTGGTTTATCGAATCCGTACTATTGCCTGTTGCAGTTAGTTAACAGTGATTTACAGTGAACACAGGTTGAGCGCTAGTAAACGCATATCTTTATTTGAACTATACTAATCTATTTGATAAAATTACTAAACCTGTATATTCAACATTTGATAATGATTGGCAAATCCATATATTTAACCACAACTTTGAATTTAGCATAACTGGTATGGCTGGCTGGGAGTTTTTAAAGGGACAGTACACGTTTATCACAGTTGTGTGAATGAGTTACATGAAACATCGGGGAAATTTCAAACGAATGATTTGAGGGTATTATCACAATTATTAGGTTTTGTTTTTGTAGTAAACGTTTGGGTTAAGGGGTTTCCGTGTTTCCGAGAGACAAGATAATATTAGGAGTTTTATTTTCTGAGTTTTATTTAGACAAGGGACTTTTTTAAGATAAAGGGTTCTTTTGGTATGTCTAGACATGGTATGGAACACGAATGTAGGGGTGTGACCTTTGACCTTTTTTCATTTCATTCTCCTGTGGTTTGATCACCCACGGGGGGATGTAGTGAAGATAAAGAATTTGTGGTCATTTGGGATACTAGTTTTGAGGTAAATCATATAAAGGAGTTTATAGCTCTTGAACATAATTGTAGTTTGAACCACTGAGGAGTCAGGATTCTGTTTTTAAACATTGGCTATGAAGGTTTTGAATTGGCTATTATTGATAGGGCAGGAAAGTATATAAACATTTACATTATTAATGTAAAGAAATAGGTTTCAGTTCTCAGAGGAGTGATCCTGGAGGAAAAGAGAGCTTATTAGTAAAGAAAGGATTTTATATGGTTAGCATTTGTTTTGGCCATTAGAAGATTTTTATTTAAATAGTATTAAAATTGACAGGGGTATATGACATATGTGATGATTTAGGATTATTGATAGGATAGAGACAGGTTTATTAAGGTTATGTAAGGACTTTAGAGATTGACACTATAAGACATGTTGTTGTTATTTTAAATCCATGATTTTAGATAAAGTCAAAACAGTGAGACACTTAGTTAATATCCAGAGCCAGGTATCAAACGGGGGAGGGGTACATTGTGGTCTAGGATAGGATGGGGCCTATTGGATAATAAACTAATTTAAAATTAAAAATTTCTAGCTAACAAATAGGCATAGAAGTTAAATATATAATCAGATAGAACAAATGAGAAACTGTTTGTTAACCAAACCTGTATGTCCAAGATTTTATGCATTACAGGTGAATTAAAGGAGAAGGTGATTCACTCGACCTGGGGCATATCGCACTTGGAGGGTGAGACACACTGACACTACCGAATGATCACAGAGTTAAGGAGAAGAACCGTTGCTAATAGAGTTCGGGGATCAACTCCTTAATGAAGAATTCCCTGACCCCGACCTTTCATCACTGTGTACGTTCATAGAAGTGAAAGTGTTGCTTGATCTCTGGCTGATGATGTGTTCTCTGGGAGAGGGTGGGGCTTTACAGGACTGTTTGTAGTCCTGAGCTGTCTGATTAGGATACAATGGGGATGTTACCATCACAGTACTGCCAGAACCACCACCAGTTCCAACAGACCAGGTTCAGCCGGCCTCCTCCACCACTTCAAGACCAAGTCCCACACCATCACCTAAGCTCTCCAATCCGGTACAGGTAATAAATGTGAAAGACATCTCAGATAGTGACCAATTGGGGACTGAAACTGGTTATGAGGGAAGGGAGAATATGTGGTTGGCCTAATAAAACACTTAATAGAAAGGACTGTGTCGTATGTGGACATGCCAGACCTATTCTGGCTGCTCACCCATTTGCCCTAAGCAGTGGGAAGGTTGGATGTGCATATTGGAAAGTTTTTATTATAATAAGCCAAATTTAACCCTGTGGAAAACTCTGAGTCTTGTGTTCCCAGAAGTCCCTCCCCAGAAGACACCATGGGGGGTTAAGGCATATGGGGGATATTACAGCTGTAACACTGGTACAGGTAGGGGTATAGACTATGGGAGGCTCCCTACTACTGCCTGCATCACTAATGTCACTATTAACTAGAGGTGTTGCTGATGTATGGTGGATGTGTGGACCTGTCAGGCGGTTGACCCCCATTTTGAAAGGAGACTGTCAGGGCACATGTGCTTTGGCCAGTCTGATAACACCATTGACTATTATTGAGGTTACAGCTAACCACCTCCTGGGAGCTGCACATGACACAGAGGCTCGGGACCAACTCAGGAGACGGCAGAAACGTGACGCTCCTTGGTCCGAGGGTACAGATAACATCCACACCAACCTGTTGGGGTCCCAATAGGGGTTCCCCACGAATTCCAGACATTAAACAGGAATGATGGCCTGTGGCATTTATTGCCCATTATTGGCCCAGCTATTGTTGATGCTAAGCAGAATGCCTGGATCAATTATATCTACTATAATCAACAATGATTTGTTAACTACACCCACACAGCACTTACAGAGATGGCTGAACAATTGGATGCCACCTCTCGAACTAGTAGACAAAATAGACTAGCACTAGACATGATTCTGGCCAACCAGGGGGGTGTTTGTACAATGTTTGGAGAACAATGTTGCACGTTTATCCCTAACAATACCAGTCTGGATGGGAGCATTTCAAAAGCTCTGAGTGGGTTGGAAAAGTTATCTGTGGAGATGAAGGGTCTTGCAGGTGTGGAGGAGAGTGGACTGTTCTCCTGGCTGGGTGGCTGGTTTGGTGAGTACACTGCCATGTTGGTTACTGGATTTCTGACCCTAGTAGTCGTGTTCCTTTTGCTACTATGTTGCGCTGCTTGCATTTTACCTTGTGCAAAGAAATCTATTGCAGATGCTGCTAAGGCCTCTGGCATGATGCCCCTGCTTGCAGCTAGTAGGGAGGATGCCGAGACCAATGAACAGAGGGGTTTGACTGAGGATGACCCATGGTTTGCTGTAAAGGAGGTTTATTAATAACACTGTTCTCCCTAAGAAGGTTTTAAGTTCCTGGGTGGTAACGAGCCCACCTAGTATATGGAAAAAGGGATGAAATGTTTATTGGTTGTGACACCTTACAGGTGTCAAACGGGGGAATCAAAAATAAAATAAAAAATGTCTATGTTAATCAAAAATGTTTATGTTGACACCTTTTAGGTGTCAAACGGGGGATTGTGGGGTTTTTATAAGGTTTTTTGACATGCTTAACTAACTATAAGCTAGTAGGGCTTCTTATGCATTAAAGTTTGAATTGCTGACTCTTGTGAACCTGCATTTTCCATTAGTCTCTACTCTTACCAGTGCTCTGTCTAACCATGAATATCAGCCTGAAATGTGTGTGTGTTAAAGAGAGCGCTGTACTGTATGAAATATGTGTGTGTATGCAACAAAGTATCAGTAGTGTGGGCGCTGTACTGTGTGGCCGAGACTGTGCTAATCTTAGAGAGACACAGGAGGGGGTGAATCATGAGACTACTGACTGAGGTGTACAATGGACAATAACAGATAAGCTATACACACAAAAAACATATGTGAGGTTCTGAGTCATGCACTATAACCCAATACTATAACAAACGTGATTAGCAACTATATCATATGTGATTGGATATTGACAACCTGTTGGCCTGGGCGCCTGGATGTCTGTGTGTGTGTGCTGGAAGTAACAGTTAGCTCAGATAAGAAGCTGGGAAGCTGTAGTTAGCCTTGAGCGAGAACAGTGGACATTGTATACAGGTGCGAATATCTCAGACAATGTTATAAAACTGTCTGACCCCAGTCTCTGGGGTGAAGGAGCGTAATCTACACAGCAACAATGAAGGGACACCAGAAAGCGCAAAGAAGCTGGGACCAGCTTGTGTGCCAACATCAACGATAGGCTGGGTAAGTCTAAACCACGCCCAGTCTCTACTCTGACAGGCCGGCTCGGAAGTGGGAACTAACCTCTGTCAGAGTATAATATAATATCTTTGTCAGAAACAAATCAGTTCTCTGTCTTATCCTGCGTGATGAAACATTGAACCCGTATATACGGAAATTGTATTTGCCATTTATTAACTTTTGAATTAAACAATTATTTTAACCAAGTTCAGGTGTACTATTGTTCCTATCTCAGTTGAACTTTCGCAACCCTAACAACCTGTTAGTGCTAGTTGTGATAACTGCACTGTGATTTACATTTTATGGGAGGAAATAAGAAAAATATAGAATAATAAACATAGTTTTTCGGTTAACGATGCCAATTTGGTTTAAACGTTCACACCAGTAGTACAGGATGGTTAGAGACAAAGAGAGAGACTGACTGTAATAGATGGATAAAAGAAAGGAGATTGAAAGAGGCGGCTACGATAACTCATGTCAGAAAGCAGCTCCCTGGCATAGTGGACAGTCACAATGTTGTATCAAAGGAAGCTGCGACTTACATTGACGCAGTATGTAGGACATTTTCCCCAGAAGAACTTCCACCCGTAGAACACCATCTTGCAGGTCAACTATGGTACAGCCAGAGCTGGGGAGCTGCGAGATGAGAGGGGGTAAAAGAGAGGACAGAAAAAAAGGAAGAAGAGGGAAAGAGGAGAGAGAAAAGAGGGGGGGGTGAGGTTAAAGAACAACTACTGCCCATTCTGGCTCACATTTCACTCAAATCTCTGCATTTTAAAATTGCAAAGTGGGTATGTTTACCTTCCGTTTGGTGTAAACCACAATATTGACTGTGACATCAGTTTGAAACCAGTCATACCTAAAAAGAAACAATGTACAGATACAGTATGTTCATTACCTTCTCACATCTATCACACCTCACATCATCCAGTCTGTCACCATTCTCAATATCATAAAAGTTGTTCTTGTTGTTTTGTGAGCGTACCTGGGCCGAGCGTCTTTGGGTTGGGTTGGTGGCGGGGCGGCTGAGGGTTGCAGTGATGAGGAGGGTGAGGGAGGGGTGAGGAAAGCAGGAGGGAGCATGGAGGTGGGCGGAGGAGGGGGGGCTAGACCTGAGGAGAGAGAGAGACAAGAGTAAGGACTCTGATTTCAGCCACACAGGATATAGAACACCCACACACAAACACCAGACAGTACAGAACAATCGTAGGGTTGTTTCTGCACTATTCTTATTGTTATTTTGTACATTACCATTTAAATGAGTGATGCTGTCCTTTATCACAGAATGAGCTGTGGAGACAAATTAGAAAGGGTCAAAAAACATCCTGCATGAAAGAGAGAATACGGTGCATTAAAGTCCTGAGACAGAGGGATTGTGAGTTACTGTACCTTTGAGAGCAGTGCTGGCCTTCACAGCCATCCTCCCTACCATACACTCCTTTAACATGGACTCATAGTTCACCCACCGGTGGACCTGCTCATATGGCCACAGATTCAGGGACAAAGGCAGACAGGGAGAAAGTGAGCAAGAGAGCTTAGACACACACGGCATCATAACACACATTATGTGCTTTAATGTTTTGAACTTGTGTGTTTTAACATGTGAACTTCCAAGGTAGTCCTTTAACTTGGGAAAGTTCAATTAGAGCTGACCTGGTCAAAAAGGTCTGTTCCGTCTTTCCCAGCTGCCTTCATCAGTTCCTCTTCTCCTCCAGGGTGGAAATCCATGTAGGGGCTCACATTATAAACCATGCCTGAGACACACACAGGAAATTATAGTATTTATTCACAAAATACTCAAAGGAACAAAAATAAATAAATACATATAAGCAATTCACAATTAAAAATGTATTAAATATCTGTATATTAGGGCTAACTCGTGTAAGAAATGACCAGCATTGGAGGGATGGTGGCTCCCAAAAGTCATCACCCAATAGCCTAACTGAAGTATAAGATGCAATACTGTAAGAGGTGTGACAAGTTAGCGCCCTCTGCTGACAGAAACTAATGTCCAGTCTTATACACGGAGTATACCAAACATTAGGAACACCTTCCTTAAATTGAGTTGCAACATTTTGCTCTCAGAACAGCCTCAATTTGTCAGGGCATGATGTCTACAAGGTGTCGAAAACGTTCCACAGGGATATTGGCCAATGTTGACTCCAATGCTTCCCACAGTTGTGTCAAGTTGGCTGGATGTCCTTTGGGTGGATGACCATTCTTGATACACACGGAAACTGTTGAGTGTGAAAAATCCAGCAGCGTTGCAGTTCTTGGCACAAACCGGTGCGCCTGGCACCAACTACCATAACCCGTTCAAAGGCACTTACATTTTTTGTCTTGTCCATTCACCCTCAATGGCACACAGACAATCCATGTCTCAATTGTCTCAAGGCTTAAAAATCCTTCTTTAACCTGTCTCCCCTTTATCTACACTGATTGAAATGGTTTTACAAGTGACATCCATAAGGGATCATAGACTGACCAGGTGAAAGCTATGTCATGGAAAGAGCAGGTGTTCATAATGTTTTGTATACTCAGTGTACAGTCAGTCTCCATGTATGTGGGCCCACTCACAACGACAAATATAACAGTGAATTCAGCCAATACATTCAAATAAATGGTTATGAATGATTAAACTATGATTGAACTATACACATTGTAATGTATGGTGTTGAGGGGGAGTTGAAGGCTGTGCCCAGCCTCCAATTATTTCTATAGAAAGCCTTCTCACAACATAAAGACATACCCTACTCAAAGACAGTATACCAACAAACACAACATTATCCTCCCAACACAAACACATTATCCCAACAAACACAACATTATCCTCCCAACACAAAACATTATCCCAACAAACACAACATTATCCTCCCAACAAAATACATTATCCCACCAAATACAACATTATCCTCCCAACACAGACATCATCCCAACAAACACAACATTATCCCCCAACACAAAAACATTATCCCAACAAACACGACATTATCCTCCCAACAAAAAGACATTATCCCACCAAATACAAAATTATCCTCCCAACACAAAGACATCATCCCACCAAATACAACATTATCATCCCAACGCAGACAGGATCCCAACAAACACAGCATTATCCTCCTAATACAAAGACATCATCCCAACAAACACAGCATTATCCTCCCAACACAAAGACATGGCCACGCTGTAGCCGGGTGACTTCCTGACCCTGAAAAAAGAAAGAGCTGCAAGGAAACACTGTGTATGAGAGGAGAAGGTATGTACACCACAGGCAACCTTCATTTGTGTATACAATCGCCAATAACTGTCTTATAGCCTACTGATATTAAATTGGTTAGCTAATGCCTTCATCACACATCCCTATGGGAGTGCTGATGAGTGCGATCAACAAATCTGAAAACATGAATAATAATGAGACATGATGATAATGTTATCAGCATACGGTTGTGTAATTCCACATTTCTTCTCTACAACCTAATGCTGCTGCTGGGTGCTGTTATTTGTTTGTCAACTAAGTCCAAAAAGGTTCTTCCTGTGTGCCAAGCATATGTGAGTGTATGAGTTTGGGTAAGAGAGAGAGAGGTATAGGGAGGGAAGAGAGAAAGAGAGGCACACAAAGGGAGGGAGGGCACCCCTGTTCTGCTCTGAATAAGAAGAAGTGGACAGAGTCCTAGACACTAAAGCCTGCATAATCTTCCTTCATAGCAAATTCAATTAAGCTTTATTACTCAATGTCCTTGGACAAATTAACCCACTCCATGACTACCAATGAGTGCATTTAATCTCAATGACGCACATGTAGAAACGAGAGGATGAAATGTGTTAGATTCCTTCCGAAAGTGATTCCTCACGAAACCCAGACCAAAAAAATACCATGATTGAGGATTTTCACTCTATGTAATCCATATATAGTGCCTTCGGAAAGTATTCAGACCCCTTGACTTTTTCCACATTTTGTTACGTTACAGCCTTATTCTAAAACGGATTACATGTTTTTTTCCCTAATCAATCTACACACAATACAAGATAATTACAACACAAAAACAGGTTTGTAGAAATGTTTGCAAATGTATTACAAATAAAAAACTGAAATATAACATTTACATAAGTATTCAGACCCTTTACTCAGTACTTTGTTGTTGCACCTTTGGCAGCAATTACAGCCTTGAGTCTTCTTGGGTATGACGCTACAGCTTGGCACATCTGTATTTGGGGAGTTTCTCCCATTCTCTGCAGGTTGGATTCTCAAGCTCTGTCAGGATGGATGTGGAGCAACGATGCACAGCTATTTTCAGGTCTCTCCAGAGATGTTCGATCGAGTTCAAGTCGGGGCTCTGCCTGGGCCACTCAAGGACATTCAGAGACTTGTCCCGAAGCCACGCCTGCATTGTCTTGGCTGTGTGCTTAGGGTCTTTGTCCTGTTGGAAGGTCAACCTTCGCCGCAGTCTGAAGTCCTGAGCGCTCTGGAGCAGGTTTTCATCAAGGATCTCTCTTTGCTCCATTCATCTTTCCCTCGATCCTGACTAGTCTCCCAGTCCCTGCCGCTGAAAAACATCCCCACAGCATGATGCTGCCACCACCATAGGGATGGTGCCAGTTTTCCTCAGAGTGACCATCAGGTTCTTGTCATCTCCCTGACCAAGGCCCTTCTCCTCCGATTGCTTAGTTTGGCCGGACGGTCAGCTGTAGGAAGAGTCTTGGTGGTTCCAAACTTCTTCTATTTAAGAATGATGGAGGCCACTGTGCTCTTGGGGACCTTCAATGCTGCAGATTTTTTTGGGTACCAATCCTCAGATCTGTGCCTCGACACAATCCTGTCTTGGAGCTCCACAGACAATTCCTTTCGACCTCATGGCTTAGTTTTTGCTCTGACATGCACTGTCAACTGTGGGACCTTATATAGACAGGTGTGTGCCTTTCCAAATCATGTCCAATCAATTGAATTTACCACAGGTGGACTCCAATCAAGTTGTAGAAACGTCTCAAGGATGATCAATGGAAACAGGATGCACCCGAGCTCAATTTTGAGACTCATAGGAAAGGGTCTGAATAATTACGTAAATAAGATCTGTTTTTTGTTTTTTTAAATACATTTGCAAACATTTCTACAAACCTATTTTCACTTTGTCATTATAGGGCATTTTGTGTAGATTGATGAGGGGGGAAAAAACGATGTAATCCATTCTAGAATAAGGCTGTAACGTAACAAAACACACCGTAATAGTTCTTTGGAGGAAGGATTGTTGACATAGACTTGACATTTGTATTTAAAACCATAATTGAGAAATGATTTATTAAAGTTGGCATATTATGACATTTTGTCCTAACTTAGGCTTCCTTTAAGACTCCAGAATGTTTCATCTGTAGGTGCTACAAAGCAAACATTGGTGTCATATGAAGCTATACTGCCTTCTCTGTAATATGAGTAGTATTTTTATTTGAATAACTTTTTCTTTACATGAACTTATGAATATTGAAAAATATAAACATGATATTGAAATTGGCAAATGTTTTAATATATGATTGAACATATTATACTCAACAGACTTAGCAAAGTTCCAGACTGGGATCTCTGCTACTTTAAGAGTTATGACCCATTTTTAAGCATTAACAAAAGAGTGAATGTGAAGATTGATTCAAAATGGTGAATTGAAGAATGTGCAATGATACAAGTAGAAGGAGGGCTGTGATTGGTTACATTGCTGAACTATGCCAATTTAAAAAATGGGCCATAACTTTAAAACTAGCAGAGATCCCAGTCTGGAACTTTTATAAGCCCGTAGAGTATATAATGATCAACAATATATTTTAAACATATTTTCTATATTATATTTTTTCTATATTCATGTTGTATGATTAAATATTCATAAATTAATGTAAGATTTTTTTTGGGGAAATCAAAATACTACTCATATTACAGAGCAAGTGGTAAAGCTTCATATGAAACACATTTCTGCGTTGTATTGCAGCATCTACAGGTTAAACATTATTGGTTATTAAAAGGAGGCCTAGGTAAGGCAAAATGTAATAAATATGCCACCTTTGATTAACTATTTCTCAATTATGCTTTTAGATACAAATATCAAATACAATCTTTCCTTGAAAGGACTATTCTATGGATTACATTTAATGAAAATCCCCAAAATCATGTCATTTGTTTTGACTGGGTATCGTGAGGAATCACTCAATTAGGACTACGGAAGTTGGAGAGAAGAGACAGAATTGTGTACAGATAGTATGCGGCTACTGTGTGTGTATGTGTACTTTTCACATTTATTTTCCTGAACAATTTCAGTAATAGCACAGTTTCTCCAACTCTAGCCCTGGAAAGGCATTGAGCCCTTGATTAGTTAAATCGAGCGTGTTAGTACTGGGCTGAAACAAAAACGTGAAAAACACCAGGACCAGTATTGTGTGTGTGTGTACAGTATAGGGCTAGCTTGTGTAACCTCGTATGCAGGTCCAGCAGTCATCACGTGTGTTGTGTTTTTGCAGCTCCTCCTCCGTGACGTCTATAAGTCTACCTCTCAGCCCTGTCAGGTCCCGGCCACTCTTAGCCACACGGATCCAGTCCATCAGACTGTGGCCAGGCTTCAATGCTACCTGAAACAACATGGAAGAACAGCCCTCACAGTCAGAAAAGGTGGTATCATGATAACACAGCCTTACACTTACAGTTCAGTAAAGTGGTGTCAAAGGGTGTGGCATGATGACAATCAATTTAAGGTTGACTTTGCAGACAGGGTCTTCTAACTCAATATAAAATTGGACTACAGAACATTCACATAGTAGGACCACAATAGTCTAATCCATTGATGGAACATCAACATTATGTATGATATATAGGCACACACAACAATCATGTCGACAACTACCGGTACAGTACCTTGTTCCTGCCGGACTGACCGGCCGGAGCAACACGCTGCTGAGAGCTGGCTGCAGGGAACGACTGGGATGGGACGTTCAGCATCACGACTCTTCGAAAGCAGGCCAAATTCCGGAGAAATCCTATATAAGACGGGTCTTCGATTAACACGACAATAAAGGACCAACTCTTGGAGGTGTGAACCACTGTGAAATTATGTTTCCGTTGTGTCACAAGAAACACATTTCCCTGAAGTGACACTAGTTGAGTAATTTAGCTAACTATCTAGCTGACTGGCTTGCACCCCGGAAGAGCAAATTCACAACAAAACGCCCAAATATGTCCATAATATCAGACGTATGAAATAACCGGTGACCTAGATCTCGACCGAACCAAATGACACTTCCAATACATTGTTCGTTCAAAAATATTTGACTATGTAATCAACACCTATTAGGCGTTGTCACTGTTAAAAACTACATTCCCACGGTGGCTGCAGATGGTGTCGCAATATGATGACGAATTGTCAAACCACTTAAAGTAAAACTGTATCCAAAATACCTAGAGCGCCATCTAGTGTAAAGATAAATCTCAACAGTCGCTCTGATACAGTACAAAGCGCTCTGAAAAATTCAGAAGACGATGTAAATAAAGGTAAAATAGGACTCATATTTATGTTTTTATAGGGTATATTTTTGGCAATATAAATGTGAGTATTTGAAAATGCTAAATTATAACTTAGTACACGTAGCCTACCTGGTATGAAACCAGAGAAAAAAATGGTCACATTAGAAACATATTTCGCTCTTCCTCCATCTCCCTCCTCCTCGTCCTCTTCTGAATCTTCGTTGGAATGATTTAACATCCCAATATGTTAATAATGTCCATAGGCCTACAGTTATTTTGTCACAATTCAGAAATGTGACTATCCCATGTATCACATGAGCCTTGTAGGTACAATGGCCTATTGCAAAACAATATAAAAAGACGGTTTGAATGTATTTATATGACCAACCAGCGTCAGTGCAGGGATAGTTCTACGTCCCTACATAATCTGATTAGTCAAATCTCACTAAGAGGATTCCTAGAGGGGAATAGTTTCTTCTTGACACGTGACTTCAAAATAAAAGCGCAGTGGGTTATAGGTTTGATGTACGTCAGAAATTCAACAACATGCATAATAATCAATCTCAGATTAAAAATGTATTGTGGTAACCATGAGCAAGAAAGTTAATCTGGGAAACAGGCCTGTGTTTGATCATCTTCAACAATGTGTGAGCTGCTCCCATCACTTAACAGCCTGATACAATCATTCACTACTGACCACGGTGTGTTGTGCTCAAAGCTCCAAACACACACACACACACACACACACACACACACACACACACACACACACACACACACACACACACACACACACACACACACACACACACACACACACACACACACACATCCGGTAGATGCATGAGAGAGCTGCTGAATGGCCAGTTGGGCAGTAATGGAGGGAAGCTTGTGCTGACGAGAGCAACACCTGGACACAGCAGGAGTTCAGGAAGGACGGACATGGGATGGGTAACAGACAGACTCGGCCAAGCCAACCGAAACCAACTTCTCACACACACACACACACACAAACACATGCAAGCTTGCTGTGCCTTTTGTCAGGTTTTATATAGTTAATACATTTTAGTATATAGTTAATAGACTGTTCATTTTGGGTAAGAAGTGTAGCAAATAGTTACGCTGTGCATACTTTTTTATCAGTGGAATGGTAGTTGGCTAATATTAAAAGTATGGCCATAGTAATCCATAAGGTGGCAGTACAACCATGAGCCTGAGTCTCTCTGCTGGTACACTGTTCTGTCAGGTGTTCTGTAGGTGGCAGTGTAACCATGAGCCTGAGTCTCTCTGCTGGTACACTGTTCTGTAAAGTGTTCTGTAGGTGGCAGTGTAACCATGAGCCTGAGTCTCTCTGCTGGTACACTGTTCTGTAAAGTGTTCTGTAGGTGGCAGTGTAACCATGAGCCTGAGTCTCTCTGCTGGTACACTGTTCTGTAAGGTGTTCTGTAGGTGGCAGTGTAACCATGAGCCTGAGTCTCTCTGCTGGTACACTGTTCTGTAAGGTGTTCTGTAGGTGGCAGTGTAACCATGAGCCTGAGTCTCTCTGCTGGTACACTGTTCTGTAAGGTGTTCTGTAGGTGGCAGTGTAACCATGATCCTGAGTCTCTCTGCTGGTACACTGTTCTGTAAGGTGTTCTGTAGGTGGCAGTGCAACCATGAGCCTGAGTCTCTCTGCTGGTACACTGTTCTGTAAGGTGTTCTGTAGGTGGCAGTGCAACCATGAGCCTGAGTCTCTCTGCTGGTACACTGTTCTGTCAGGTGTTCTGTAGGTGGCAGTGTAACCATGAGCCTGAGTCTCTCTGCTGGTACACTGTTCTGTAAGGTGTTCTGTAGGTGGCAGTGTAACCATGAGCCTGAGTCTCTCTGCTGGTACACTGTTCTGTAAGGTGTTCTGTAGGTGGCAGTGTAACCATGAGCCTGAGTCTCTCTGCTGGTACACTGTTCTGTCAGGTGTTCTGTAGGTGGCAGTGTAACCATGAGCCTGAGTCTCTCTGCTGGTACACTGTTCTGTAAAGTGTTCTGTAGGTGGCAGTGTAACCATGAGCCTGAGTCTCTCTGCTGGTACACTGTTCTGTCAGGTGTTCTGTAGGTGGCAGTGTAACCATGAGCCTGAGTCTCTCTGCTGGTACACTGTTCTGTAAAGTGTTCTGTAGGTGGCAGTGTAACCATGAGCCTGAGTCTCTCTGCTGGTACACTGTTCTGTAAAGTGTTCTGTAGGTGGCAGTGTAACCATGAGCCTGAGTCTCTCTGCTGGTACACTGTTCTGTCAGGTGTTCTGTAGGTGGCAGTGTAACCATGAGCCTGAGTCTCTCTGCTGGTACACTGTTCTGTAAAGTGTTCTGTAGGTGGCAGTGTAACCATGAGCCTGAGTCTCTCTGCTGGTACACTGTTCTGTAAAGTGTTCTGTAGGTGGCAGTGTAACCATGAGCCTGAGTCTCTCTGCTGGTACACTGTTCTGTCAGGTGTTCTGTAGGTGGCAGTGTAACCATGATCCTGAGTCTCTCTGCTGGTACACTGTTCTGTAAGGTGTTCTGTAGGTGGCAGTGTAACCATGAGCCTGAGTCTCTCTGCTGGTACACTGTTCTGTCAGGTGTTCTGTAGGTGGCAGTGTAACCATGATCCTGAGTCTCTCTGCTGGTACACTGTTCTGTCAGGTGTTCTGTAGGTGGCAGTACAACCATGAGCCTGAGTCTCTCTGCTGGTACACTGTTCTGTAAAGTGTTCTGTAGGTGGCAGTGTAACCATGATCCTGAGTCTCTCTGCTGGTACACTGTTCTGTCAGGTGTTCTGTAGGTGGCAGTAGATACTCACAGTGACAGGACACTATGGTTGACCGGTACACTGTTCTGTAAGGTGTTCTGTAGGTGGCAGTAGATACTCACAGTGACAGGACACTATGGTTGACCGGTACACTGTTCTGTAAGGTGTTCTGTAGGTGGCAGTAGATACTCACAGTGACAGGACACTATGGTTGACCGGTACACTGTTCTGTAAGGTGTTCTGTAGGTGGCAGTAGATACTCACAGTGACAGGACACTATGGTTGACTGGTACACTGTTCTGTAAGGTGTTCTGTAGGTGGCAGTAGATACTCACAGTGACAGGACACTATGGTTGACCGGTACACTGTTCTGTAAGGTGTTCTGTAGGTGGCAGTAGATACTCACAGTGACAGGACACTATGGTTGACTAGTTGTTATGAAATCCTTTTCCTTTTTGTCATGAACATCTTGTTCTGAACATTCTGACAATATTCAGTCAGGCTTAGCTAAAGCAGATTACTTGATTTGGTGTAGGCCTAAAGAAGCAGTTGAGTTCTGTTTTTAGGTATTTTCCCAGGTAAAAGCCTATAGCATAAGACATTGTTGCTTAAAGAGAATGTGGTTTAAGAGGGTTTCATCAGATACTATAATCTCCGATTAGGACAAATGTCCATGTTTGCACCACGAATACACTTTTTACCCAGCATGTGCAATATCATTACCCATGATCCTCTCCTAAATTACATGATGCTCTTGGACTGCAAATGCTCTTGATTGGACAAAAAAACTCCCCGCTAGAGACGACAGACGGAGAGACACCTGAGAGTATAAGTGCAAAGTAGCAGTGATTGTAATAGGTATTTATTTGTCTGCTTCAAATGTGCCACATTTTCTTTCTGTTCCGCCCCTTCTCTCTCTCTCTCTCTCTCTCTCTCTCTCTCTCTCTCTCTCTCTCTCTCTCTCTCTCTCTCTCTCTCTCTCTCCCACCCCATCCCCCACTCCCCTCTCTCTCCTCTCTGTCTCTACCACCCAGATCCGATCCAAGCGTAGCAGCACAGGGCAGATAATTACAATTTCAAAACCATTAGCCAGATCATTACCAGCTAATCCCCTGTTTGGTCTGATGAGTCACGCGTTCCATTTTCCACCGTGCAGGTTGGACAGACAGCTTAGGGTCTCTCTCTCCCCAACATGGCCCTTCGCGTGTCTGGTGTCTGTCTGTCTTTCGGGCCCTTTGCTAAGAGGCCAAAGGGCCAAGGGTCCTCAGAGACACAGACATGGAACCTAGAGCTAGATCTACACTAATTAACATTCAAACTGTGAAAACATCACCATACAAAATTATGTTTCCCTCTTCATTGGCTCATTCTCCTCTATTGAACAGACTAATGTATGTTATTGAGCAGCAAAGACATGCCATGCCATATGGTAGAATATATACAGCAGCAGGCAGTTAGCAGAAAGCCTAGCGATGCACCCATCAGATCGTGTGGTGCCATCATCAGCAATGGGATCCAGCTAGCTAGTGCCGAGACTAGGGTTTCCATGGCAACGCTGCCAAGTGACTGAGGTGGATTTCCAAGATTGGCGGCTGCTTTGCGCCAGTGTCTAAATATGGATAAACTCATTGCTTCATTGTCTTTGTCTGGTGAAAGGTGATAAACAGATCACTTTTTTCCGCTATGTGTTTTGACTGTACGATGTCATTCTCAATCTAACGCTGTCATTGATATTTGCAAACTATCGTAAGCATTGACGGTGATGTGTGAAGGGTACATTTCAGTGTGGGGAAAGATGTGGCTGTATGAGAAGACAGCACTGTTTCTTTAGATGGGTAAACAGAGCATTGTAGTCTTATAATTATATATAGAATCCTGGGATTTCTATGATTGCAGTTCACTGATTTTGATGAGCAATGTCTCCTTTCTGACAGTGATGTTAATGTGGCAGAGTGAAGGGGTGATAGCAGAATCCTCATTTGATATTTGATTAACCTGTTCTACCTGTAAATCTGGGTAAATCTACCTAAAATGTATTTATATAGACAACTGGGTAGCACTTTTTTTTATAGTACAGAAATTCACAAGTATTAACTAAAAAAATACTTTTTAAAATGTTAATGACATTTCCCAACTGGAACAATCAGAAACAAATATAATACATGACCTAGAGCAGTGGTTCCCAAACTTTTTGTAGTCCCGTACCCCTTCAAACATTCAACCTCCAGCTGTACCCCCTCTAGCACCAGGGTCAGCGTATTCTCAAATGTTGTTTTTGTCACAACCCAGCTCGTGGGAAGTGACAAAGAGCTCTTATAGGACCAGTGCACAAATAATAATATAATAATAATAATATATCATTTTTGTCACGTTCCTGACCTGTTTTCTGTTGTTTGGTATGTGTTTATTGGTCAGGGCGTGAGTTTTGGGTGGGCAGTCTATGTTTTCTGTTTCTATGTTGGTTTTGGGTTGCCTGGTATGGCTCTCAATTAGAGGCAGGTGTTTGACGTTTCCTCTGATTGAGAGTCATATTAAGGTAGGTTGTTCTCACTGTTTGTTTGTGGGTGATTGTCTTCCGTGTCAGTGTATGTTCGCACCACACGGGACTGTTTCGTTGTCGTTAGTATATGTAGTCTGTTCCTGTTCGTGCGTTCTTCATGTTTTATGTAAGTTCTCTCGTTCAGGTCTGTCTACTTCGTTTTGTTGTTTTGTAATATTATCAAGTGTTCTTCGTGTGTTTAGTTTCGTCTTGTTAATAAAGTTCATTATGTATTCACAACCCGCTGCACGTTGGTCCAATCCTTGCTACTCCTCTTCGGATGAAGAGAAGGAGGAGGCTCGTTACAGAATCACCCACCAAACCCAGATCAAGCAGCGGGTTAACGGACAGCGCACGAAGCAGGATTTCTGGTCTTGGGAGGAGATCATAGAAGGAAAAGGACCATGGGCTAAAGTTGAAGTGAATCGCCGCCCATGGGAACAGCTGGAGGCAGCTCGGAGAGCGGAGGAAACCGGAGAGAGGAACCGGCGTTATGAGGGGACGCGTCTAGCACGGAAGCCCGAAAAGCCCGCAAGTACAACCCAAAAATTTCTTGGGGGGGGGGCTAAGAGGTAGTGGGTCTAGGGCAGGTAGGAGACCTGCGCCCACTTCCCAGGCTAACCGTGGAGAGCGGGAGTACGGGCAGACACCGTGTTACGCAGTAGAGCGCACGGTGTCTCCTGTACGTGTGCATAGCCCGGTGCGGGTTATTCCACCTCCTCGCACTGGTAGGGCTAGATTGAGCATTGAGCCAAGTGCCATGAAGCCGGCTCTACATATCTGGCCACCAGTACGTCTCCTTGGGCCGGCTTACATGGCACCAGCCTTACGCATGGTGTCCCCGGTTCGCCTACATAGCCCGGTGCGGGTTATTCCACCTCCCCGCACTGGTCAGGCGACGGGGAGCATACAACCAGGTAAGGTTGGGCAGGTTCAGTGTTCAAGGGAGCCAGTACGCCTACACGGTCCGGTATATCCGGCGCCACCTTCCCACCCCAGCTCAGTACCACCAGTGCCTGCACCACGCACCAAGCCTCATGTGCGTCCTCAGAGCCCTGTACGCACTGTTCCTCCTCCACGCACTCTCCCTGTGGTGCGTGTCTCCAGCCCAGTGCCTCCAGTTCCGGCACCACGCACCAAGCCTCATGTGCGTCCTCAGAGCCCTGTACGCACTGTTCCTTCTCCCCGCACTCGCCATGAGGTGCGTGACCTCAGCCCGGTACCACCAGTGCCGGTACCACGCACCAGGCCTATAGTGCGCATCGAGAGTCCAGTGTGCCCTGTTCCTGCTCCCCGCACTAGCCTTGAGGTGCGTGTCTCCAGTCCGGTACCACCAGTTCCGGCACCACGCACCAGGCCTACTGTGCGCCTCAGCGGGTCAGAGACGGCTGTCTGCCCAACGCCGCCTGCACTGCTCGTCTGCCCAGCACCGTCTGAGCCATCTGTCTGCCCAGCGCCGTCTGAGCCATCCGTCTGCCCAGCGCCGTCTGAGCCATCCGTCTGCCCAGCGCCGTCTGAGCCATCCGTCTGCCCAGCGCCGTCTGAGCCATCCGTCTGCCCAGCGCCGTCTGAGCCATCCGTCTGCCCAGCGCTTTCTGAGCCATCCGTCTGCCCAGCGCTTTCTGAGCCATCCGTCTGCCCAGCGCCTTCTGAGCCATCCGTCTGCCCAGCGCCTTCTGAGCCATCCGTCTGCCACGAGCCATTAGAGCCGCCCGTCTGTCCCGAGCCATTAGAGCCGTCCGTCAGTCAGGAGCCGCTAGAGCCGTCAGCCAGTCAGGAGCCGCCAGAGCCGCCAGCCAGTCAGGAGCCGCCAGAGCCGCCAGCCAGTCAGGAGCCGCCAGAGCCGCCAGCCAGTCAGGAGCCGCCAGAGCCGCCAGCCAGTCAGGAGCCGCCAGAGCCGCCAGCCAGTCAGGAGCTGCCAGAGCCGCCAGCCAGTCAGAAGCAGCCAGAACTGCCCTTCAGTCATGAGCTGCCCTTCAGTCATGAGCTGCCCTTCAGTCATGAGCTGCCCTACAGTCATGAGCTGCCCTACAGTCATGAGCTGCCCTACAGTCATGAGCTGCCCTACAGTCATGAGCTGCCCTACAGTCATGAGCTGCCCTCCAGTCATGAGCTGCCCTCCAGTCATGAGCTGCCCTCCAGTCATGAGCTGCCCTCCAGTCATGAGCTGCCCTCCAGTCATGAGCTGCCCTCCAGTCATGAGCTGCCACTCAGTCATGAGCTGCCACTCAGTCATGAGCTGCCACTCAGTCCGGAGCTGCCACTCAGTCCGGAGCTGCCACTCAGTCCGGAGCTGCCACTCAGTCCGGAGCTGCCACCCAGTCCGGAGCTGCCACTCAGTCCGGAGCTGCCATTAGTACAGAGTTGTCCCTCTGTCCTAAGCTACCTCTCTGTCCGGAGCTACCTCTCTGTCCGGAGCTACCTCTCTGTCCGGAGCTACCTCTCTGTCCGGAGCTACCTCTCTGTCCTGAGCTACCTCTCTGTCCTGAGCTACCTCTCTGTCCTGAGCTACCTCTCTGTCCTGAGCTACCTCTCTGTCCTGAGCTGTCTCCTCTATGTAGGAGGGGCCTTAGTGAAGGTTCCTGGACCATGGTCGGGGGCGAGGGTCGCCACTCAAAGGACGCTAAGGAGGGGGACAAAGACAGTGGTGGAGTGGTGTCCTCGTCCACCGCCGGAGCCGCCACCGCGGACAGATGCCCACCCAGACCCTCCCCTTGAGTTGTAGGGGTGCGCCCGGAGTTCGCACCTTGAGGGGGGGGTTCTGTCACGTTCCTGACCTGTTTTCTGTTGTTTGGTATGTGTTTATTGGTCAGGGCGTGAGTTTTGGGTGGGCAGTCTATGTTTTCTGTTTCTATGTTGGTTTTGGGTTGCCTGGTATGGCTCTCAATTAGAGGCAGGTGTTTGACGTTTCCTCTGATTGAGAGTCATATTAAGGTAGGTTGTTCTCACTGTTTGTTTGTGGGTGATTGTCTTCCGTGTCAGTGTATGTTCGCACCACACGGGACTGTTTCGTTGTCGTTAGTATATGTAGTCTGTTCCTGTTCGTGCGTTCTTCATGTTTTATGTAAGTTCTCTCGTTCAGGTCTGTCTACTTCGTTTTGTTGTTTTGTAATATTATCAAGTGTTCTTCGTGTGTTTAGTGTCGTCTTGTTAATAAAGTTCATTATGTATTCACAACCCGCTGCACGTTGGTCCAATCCTTGCTACTCCTCTTCGGATGAAGAGAAGGAGGAGGCTCGTTACAATTTTGTTCTTTATTTAGCAATCTTACATATAAAACTTTATTTGTTCATCGAAAATTGTGAATAACTCACCACAGGTTAATGAGAAGGGTGTGCTTGGAATGATGCACATAACACTGCAATGTTGGGTTGTATTGGAGAGAGACTCAGTCTTAAATCATTTCCCACACAGTCTGTGCCTGTATTTAGTTTTCAAGCTAGTGAGGGCTGAGAATCCACTCTCACATAGGTACGTGGTTGCAAAGGGCATCAGTGTCTTAACAGCGCGATTTGCCAAGGCAGTGGCAGTGGCTTCTGATTAAATAACATTTTCACAAAACTGCTTGTTGCAATTTCGATGAGGCTCTCATGTTCAGATATCGGTAAGTGGGCTGGAGGCAAGGCATGAAAGGGATAACGAGGGCCTCCCGAGTGGCGCAGTGGTCTAAGGCACTGCATCACAGTACTAGTTGTGCCACTAGAGATTCTGGGTTTGAGTCCAGGCTCTGTCGCAGCAGGCTGTGACTGGGAAACCCATGGGGTGGCGCACAATTGGCCCAGAGTCGTCCGGGTTAGGGGAGGGTTTGGCCGGCAGGGATGTCCTTGTCCCATTGCACACTAGCGACTCCTGTGGCGGGCCGGGCGCAGTGCACGCTGACATGGACACCAGGTGTACGGTGTTTCCTCCGACACATTGGTGTGGCTGGCTTCCAGGTTAAGTGGGCATTGTGTCAAGAAGCAGTATGGCTTGGTTGGGTTGTGTTTCAGATGAATCATTGCTCTCGACCTTCGCCTCTCCCGAGTCCGTACGGGAGTTGCAGTGATGAGACAAGACTGTAACTACCAATTGGATACCACGAAATTGGGGAGAAAAAGGGGTAAAAAATGATTTTAAAAGAAAGGGATAACGAAACCAGCTGTTTGTGTCATCCGTTTCGGGAAAGTACCTGCATAATTGCGCACCCAACTCACTCAGGTGCTTCGCTGTATCACATTTGACATTGTCAAATGTGATACATTTGAGCTTGAGTTCATTTGCACACAAAAAAAATCATACAATGATGGAAAGACCTGTTGTCCTTGTTAATGCAGACAGAGAAGCGCTCCAACTTCTTAATCATAGCCTCAATTTTGTCCCGCACATTGAATATAGTTGCGGAGAGTCCCTGTAATCCTAGACTCAGATCATTCAGGTGAGAAAAAACATCACCCAGATGGCCAGTCGTGTGAGAAACTCGTTATCATGCAAGCAGTCAGACAAGTGAAAATTATGGTCAGTAAAGAAAACAGCAAGAGCCTCTCGGTGGATGCTGCAGTGTACCCAAGTGGCGTCAGGAGCAACTGCTTGTACATGTGTTACCACTCCACTATGTCTCCCTGTCATGGCTTTTGCACCATCAGTACGGATACCAACACATCTTGACCACCAAAGTCCATTTGATGTCACAAAGCTGTCCAGAACTTTAAAAATATCCTCTCCTGTTGTCCTGGTTTCCAGTGGTTTGCAGAAGAGTATGTTATCCTTAATTTTCCCCCCATAAACGTAACAGACATATACCAGGAGCTGTGCAACACCTGCCACATCTGTTGACTCATCCAGCTGTAACGCATAGAATTCACTGGCTTGTATGCGAAGCAGTAATTGTAATCTCCTGCCATGTCACCGAGGCGTCGTGAAACAGTGTTGTTTGATGAAGACATTGTCTGAATAGTTTTTTTGGCCTTTTCCCCCAGAATTGTCCCAGCCATATCCGAGGCAGCCGGAAGAATTAAGGCCACAATAGTATGGGGCTTGCCTTTCCTAGCCACTCGGTAGCTCACCATATAAGACGCTTCTAGCCCATTCTTATCAATGGTATCTGTTGATTTTATACATGTCTTACTACTCAAAGTCGTCTTAATTTTCGCTCAAAAAACTCCCATGGCTTATTTTTCAAATTGGCATGTTTTGTTTCTAAATGTCTGCGCAAGAGTGAAGGTTTCATTGAGTTGTGAGATAGTTATTTTGCACATATAACACACTGTGGCTGAGGAAGGCACTACTCCCAATATAAATTAACCCCAAATCAATATAGTTCTCATCATATTTGCACCTCTTCGATGGTCCAACATCCCTGTCTGTTGTTCGGTGCTTTCCCAGGTAAGGGGGCAGTAGCTCTTCGGCTGCATCAGATTCACAACTGTCAGTGTCCATGCTAGCTGGGCTAACAACAAATGTAGAATTAATGATGCTAGCATTGGATGTGCTCGTGGAAGCAGAACAACTTGTGTTGTCGACAGGTGCAGGTGTAGTACTACTGGTAGTAGCAGTACTACCAGTAGAGCTGGTATGTGTCTCTATGGACGAGGGCCTTACTTTTTTTTTAACCATTTATACTTTTTCAAGGAAATGGAATGAGCAGCAGCTATGTTTGGCTACATAAGGACCGTTAGTGGAATTCCCACGAGTGAGTAATGGTTAATGTGACTGGATGTTAATTATTTGACAAGGCTAGCTGTATTTGACAATTGTGTTGTTATTTCGCTGAACACTAGATGGTTTAATTTTATTTTGGGCAGTGAAACGAGGCTACTCAGGTGAGAAAAAAACCCTCACCCAAATGTATAGCCTGTTGGAAAATGTATTTGAATGTAGCCTGTTTGAATGTATTTTTATGTATTTTTTAATCACATTTTTATTTGGCGTACCCCCGACGGCATTGTGCGTACATGGGAATACCTGACCTAGAGGATATGCATAGTGAGAAATACTGAAAAATGTAGATTTCTCTTTTGATAGATCTCTCAGAGCCAGAAACCTGTCCGGATGTTTCATTGGCTCTCCTGTGCCCTGACTCTGATGGATCGCTGGCTGACTAGAACCTTTGAAGTGATTGTGTTCAGTCTGATTGGCCGATCGGCCGTGTCCAACATGGATTCATGGTTACACCAGGTCAACTCTCCATGAATCATCTCACAGAGTCGCGACGTATGACCTTCCACTGCCCAGCCAATGGCTTTGACCACAACCCACTTAATCAGTTACCATTCATTCATACATACTATTCTATTCATCCAGAATGTGGGTTTTATGTGTGGATAAATCATGTCTTTGGTTATTTGTGTTGTTTGGCAGTGTTATAATGAATAGATGTCAATGGAAATTAAGGTTCACTTTGTTAATAAACCATACTTGTCACATATGAATGTTAAAGTTTCTTTAAAAAAAACATGAACATTCATATGTTCATGTTCCATTTACCAGTCAAACAGAATCCCAAGGCCAGGAAGGAATGCATCTCACCATGGCTCCAGGGACCCAGTGATGTCACGGTGTCCTAATTGGCTTGACAATCCTCGTCCATCTTAGTAGACTGAGCGGGAGTGGGGGAGGGAGAGAGAGAGAGAGAGTGAGGGGGGAAAGAAAGAAAAAATAAAGACAGAAAGAAAGAGAAGAAATGTCCCATGTAAGGATCCAGGGCTGACAGAACAGAAACACCCCCCTGAGAAAGACTCGGTTGGACTAAACCAACTGAGACCCCCATACCTACTCCATTCCACATCTAATGTTTGGTGTCTACCAGTGGGAGGGCTAGGGCCTGTCAGTCAAAACACTGAGGGCATGCCGCTGTTTCAAAACATGTGCTTAAAGGGTGTGAAGTTTAACTGCAGTGGGGCTGGAAGCAGCAGTAAAAGTCTCCTTCAAATTTAAGAGACAGACATACATCTAGCCCTCTCTCCTCTCTGGTACTGCAGGGGGCTGGATGTTTCTAAGAGACAGACATGCATCAAGCCCTCTCTCCTCTCTGGTACTGCAGGGGGCTGGATGTTTCTAAGAGACAGACATGCATCTAGCCCTCTCTCCTCTGGTACTGCAGGGGGCTGGATGTTTCTAAGAGACAGACATGCATCAAGCCCTCTCTCCTCTCTGGTACTGCAGGGGGCTGGATGTTTCTAAGAGACAGACATGCATCAAGCCCTCTCTCCTCTCTGGTACTGCAGGGGGCTGGATGTTTCTAAGAGACAGACATGCATCTAGCCCTCTCTCCTCTCTGGTACTGCAGGGGGCTGGATGTTTCTAAGAGACAGACATGCATCTAGCCCTCTCTCCTCTCTGGTACTGCAGGGGGCTGGATGTTTCTAAGAGACAGACATGCATCTAGCCCTCTCTCCTCTCTGGTACTGCAGGGGGCTGGATGTTTCTAAGAGACAGACATGCATCTAGCCCTCTCTCCTCTCTGGTACTGCAGGGGGCTGGATGTTTCTAAGAGACAGACATGCATCAAGCCCTCTCTCCTCTCTGGTACTGCAGGGGGCTGGATGTTTGTAAGAGACAGACATGCATCTAGCCCTCTCTCCTCTCTGGTACTGCAGGGGGCTGGATGTTTGTAAGAGACAGACATGCATCAAGCCCTCTCTCCTCTCTGGTACTGCAGGGGGCTGGATGTTTCTAAGAGACAGACATGCATCTAGCCCTCTCTCCTCTCTGGTACTGCAGGGGGCTGGATGTTTGTAAGAGACAGGCATGCATCTAGCCCTCTCTCCTCTGGTACTGCAGGGGGCTGGATGTTTGTAAGAGACAGACATGCATCAAGCCCTCTCTCCTCTCTGGTACTGCAGGGGGCTGGATGTTTCTAAGAGACAGACATGCATCAAGCCCTCTCTCCTCTCTGGTACTGCAGGGGGCTGGATGTTTGTAAGAGACAGACATGCATCAAGCCCTCTCTCCTCTCTGGTACTGCAGGGGGCTGGATGTTTCTAAGAGACAGACATGCATCTAGCCCTCTCTCCTCTGGTACTGCAGGGAGCTGGATGTTTCTAAGAGACAGACATGCATCAAGCCCTCTCTCCTCTCTGATACTGCAGCGGGCTGGATGTTTCTAAGAGACAGACATGCATCAAGCCCTCTCTCCTCTGGTACTGCAGGGGGCTGGATGTTTCTAAGAGACAGACATGCATCTAGCCCTCTCTCCTCTGGTACTGCAGGGGGCTGGATGTTTCTAAGAGACAGACATGCATCTAGCCCTTTCTCCTCTCTGGTACTGCAGGGGGCTGGATGTTTGTAAGAGACAGACATGCATCTAGCCCTCTCTCCTCTCTGGTACTGCAGGGGGCTGGATGTTTCTAAGAGACAGACATGCATCAAGCCCTCTCTCCTCTCTGGTAGTGCAGGGGGCTGGATGTTTGTAAGAGACAGACATGCATCTAGCCCTCTCTCCTTTCTGGTACTGCAGGGGGCTGGATGTTTCTAAGAGACAAACATGCATCAAGCCCTCTCTCCTCTCTGGTACTGCAGGGGGCTGGATGTTTCTAAGAGACAGACATGAATCAAACACTGTCTCCTCTCTGGTACTGCAGGGGGTTGGATGTTTCTGCTGTCATGTGTCACATCACATCAGCCTCGCCATGTGACAGTTATGAGTGATACAAACTAGTGCACCAGAAAGCAGTTAGGATGGTCTTCTGCTGTGTTCTGTCTACATTCATCATTGTATAATTGCATGAGATTGTTTTTGCCTAATAGACCAGATTGACAGATAAAAAGGGTGAACACACACACACGCATTCAAGCACACACACACATTTACACATACATAAACACACACACAAACACACACAGTCTGTAGCCTTTAGGATGTGTGTGATGAGTTGAATAAACTGTTTTGTTTTGTCCTAATCCCTATAACCCAGGCTTTTGTCTGCTGGCTCTGTGGAGATGAGAGATGTCACTCACTGCTGTAAGCTTCCTCTATCCTCTGATGACACATGATCCTATCTTTAATGTACCTTATTTTTCTGTGTGTGTGTGTGTGTGTGTGTGTGTGTGTGTGTGTGTGTGTGTGTGTGTGTGTGTGTGTGTGTGTGTGTGTGTGTGTGTGTGTGTGTGTGTGTGTGTGTGTGTGTGTGCACTTGTGTATGTGTCTATGTCTGTGTTCATATAGCGAGTGTTTTTTGGCTGTACAATGTCTTTGGTGAGATTGAAATTAGTATTGAACACCAGTTATGCACGTTGGTCATGTCTAACAGCCTTTTACAGGTGCTGGGATATACTCAGCTCTGCTTAATGGTGCATTTAGCAGCTACAATAACTAACTCGGTGGAGGGACTGGATGATAAAGCACATACTGTGAGACACACACAAACACATGTACGCACGTGCACACACACACACATGCATAAATGAACACAAATACACACACACACAATAAAGCACAAATGCACGCACACACATACAGTGGCTTGCGAAAGTATTCACCGCCTTGGCATTTTTCCTATTTTGTTGCCTTACAACCTGGAATTAAAATTGATTTTTGGGGGGGTTGTATCATTTGTATTACACAACATGCCTACCACTTTGAAGATGCAATTATTTATTTTTTAACAAACAAGAAATAAGACCAAAAAATTTAAAACTTGAGTGTGCATAACGTTCACCCCCCAGAAGTCAATACTTTGTAGAGCCACCATTTGCAGCAATTACAGCTGCAAGTCTCTTCGGGTATGTCTCTATAAACTTGGCACATCTACCCATTGGGATTTTTGCCCATTCTTCAAGGCAAAACTGCTCCAGCTCCTTCAAGTTGGATGGGTTCCGCTGGTGTACAGATTCTCAATTGGATTGAGGTCTGGGCTTTGACTAGGCCATTCCAAGACATTCATTCCAAGACATTTAAATAAGCCACTCGAGTGTTGCTTTAGCAGTATGCTTAGGGTCATTGTCCTGCTGGAAGGTGAACCTCTCAAATCTCTGTAAAACTGAAACAGGTTTCCCTCAAGAATTTCTCTGTATTTAGCGCCATCCATCATTCCTTCAATTCTGACCAGCTTCCCAGTCCCTGCCGATGAAAAACATCCTCACAGTATGATGCTGCCACCACCATGCTTCACTGTAGGGATGGTGTTCTCGTGGGTGATGAGAGGTGTTGGGTTTGCCCCAGACATAGCGTTTTCCTTGATGGCCAAAAATCTAAATTTTTGTCTCTTTCGACCAGAGTACCTTCTTCCATATGGTTGGGTAGTCTCCCTACTTGCCTTTTGGTGAACACCAAACGTGTTTGCTTATTTTTTCTTTAAGCAATGGCTTTTTCTGGCCACTCTTCCGTAAAGCCCAGCTCTGTGGAGTGTATGGCTTAAAGTGGTCCTATGGACAGATACTCCAATCTCCGCTGTGGAGCTTTGCAGCTCCTTCAGGGTTATCTTTGGTCTCTTTGTTGCCTCTTTGATTAATGCCCTCCTTGCCTGGTCCATGAGTTTTGGTGGGCGGCCCTCTCTTGGCAGGTCTGTTGTGGTGCCATATTCTTTAAATTTTTTTATCATGGATTGAATGGTGCTCCGTGTTCAAAGTTTCTGATATTTTTTTATAACCCAACCCTGATCTGTACTTCTCCACAATGTTGTCCCTGACCTGTTTGGAGAGCTCCTTGGTCTTCATGGTGCCGCTTTCTTGGTGGCGCCCCTTGCTTAGTGGTGTTGTAGACTCTGGGTCCTTTCAGAACAGGTGTATATATACTGAGATCATGTGATAGATCATGTGACACTTAGATTGCACACAGGTAGACTATGTTTAACTAATTATGTGACTTCTGAAGGTGATTGGTTGCACCAGATCTTATTTAGGGGCTTCATAGCAGAGGGGTGAATACATATGCACTCTTTCCATTTATTACATTTTATTTGATATTTTTGAAGCAAGTCATTTCATTTCACTTCACCAATTTTGACTATTTTGTGTATGTCCATTACATGAAATCCAAATAAAAATCAATTTAAATTACAGGTTGTAACGCAACAAAATAGGAAAAACGCCAAGGGGGATGAATACTTTTTCAAGGCACTGTACACACTGTGAAACTACAGATTGTCTGACGAGTATTTTTCTCCGCTCATACAGGAGTAATAAAGGCTTAGTGAACTAATTTGGTGGGAATTTATCAGGGGTGCTGCAGCACCCTCAGCACCCCTACTACCCACTGTTATGTCTTCATTAGTCTTAGATGTGGCGTGGACAATTAAAGGCTATTAAAATATCCAACATGACAAGTGAAAGTTTTATGTTCATGTTTCTTTCATTTGCAGCATAAAAACGTTATTTTTACCTTTTATTATTTATTATTTTATTTTACCTTAATTATCCTTTTGTTTCGAGGACTTAGTCTAAAATTACACCATCAGTTATTTTTCCTTGACAGTGTTCTCATTAATGACCAACAACGAGTGATTAAAGATATTATTTACATGAAATAGTGAACACTAATAATCAGTCCAGTAGGATAGCAGATAGGCTTAACCTTTTATATATTTTTCTTGAATTCAACACTTTCGGCTAATTAATGTATTTGGATCAGACCCAGTTGTGTGAAGGGGATCGTGCCTGGGCTCTGATATCCCTCATAAAGACCATATGATCTAATAATTACCCTGCTAACGATATCATCATCCATCCCCCACTCCACTCCCTCCGCCACACACCGCTGTTCTCCTTCAAAAACAGAGAGAGATACCATGTACTGTGTCAAATCACCTCAGGTAAATTATGTCTCGTTAAAATAACTCAGGGCCGAGGGTAGAACTAGGTGGACCACAACCAGTAAAGACAATTGTTTGACCTTAGCAGTTTTCGAATTGGATTCCTGTAGAAAAAAAAATGAAACTTTGGTTTCAACTTTTGTTTGTTTAACTGGAAACGTTGTGAAGCCTTTTGTGTTTGTAAGTCCTTTGACTTGAAGCTCTGTGCCGCCTGCTGTACTTGGCTAAAGCCTAGCTAATTAAGCTTCATGAGTTGGGAGCCTAAAACAGCGGTTCCAGCTGTGATGGTTCACCACATTACAGAGCCCCACGGACCTCTTCTGCTGTGATTAATTACTAAAATAATGATTCACTTAGTAGCCTCTGCTCCCACTCAGCTCAAATGATTCCCCACTGGAGCTATTCCCCACATAACGTTCGGTCATAAGTTTGGGTCAAATGTAAAATCATTTGCATGTAAATGCATCAAATGTCTGCAGCTGGAAGTGCTTGCATGTGTTGTTCAACCAGCTCAGATGCTCTAGACTAGGTCACCAGTTTGGATCTTCTTTTACAATATTTAAAAAAAGTGTGTGTGCATATGTGTGTGTGTGCGTACGTGTGGCATCATAGTTTCTCCTACCTCTCCTCGGCACAGTGAGTAACATGACCACTCAGGTATGTCTGATTCTCACCTTCGTGTTTAATCTTAGCAAACACATCCTAAATAGATCTCTACTATCCCTAAAGACACCCTCTCTTCTCACAACCCATCACTTCTCCCCTCTCTTAAAGAAGACATATGTATTATGTCAGCCGGTAATAAAGTATCTGATAAGTACATGGCTTGTGTTTACTAACAAGTAAAGGTGAAATTTAACACCTATCTCTAAAGTAAATATGCACACTCCTGCTCCCACACATCACATACTGTATCTCAGAGAGAGAGAGGAGGGACTGATAGAGAGTGGGAGGGAGGGGGAAAGAGAGAGAGAGGGGGGGACTGATAGAGAGTGGGAGGGAGAGAGAGATGGGGGGGCTGATAGAGAGTGGGAGGGGGGAGAGAGAGAGAGGGGGGGACTGATAGAGAGTGGGAGGGAGGGGGAAAGAGAGAGAGGGGGGGGGACTGATAGAGAGTGGGAGGGAGAGAGAGATGAGGGGACTGATAGAGAGTGGGAGGGAGAGAGAGAGGGGGGGACTGATAGAGAGTGGGATGGAGAGAGAGAGAGGGGGGACTGATAGAGAGTGGGATGGAGAGAGAGAGGGGGGGGACTGATAGAGAGTGGGATGGAGAGAGAGAGGGGGGGACTGATAGAGAGTGGGAGGGAGAGAGAGAGAGAGAGAGATGGGACTGATAGAGAGTGGGAGGGAGGGAGAAAGAGAGAGAGAGGTGGCCAGGCTCAGGTTGTGAATGCGGGGTAAACATGCTGACAGTGTGAGCACAGCTGGGAGTGCTTAACTCACACTACCTCCCTGCATAGAGCCCTGCATTGTTCCACAGGCGCCTCTGGCTCTTTTCCTCCTGATAATTACACATTTCATTTCCATCAAAACAAGCCTCCAACAAACCAACACAAAAACACTTGCCTTTTCTCTCCTCTCGCCCGTTACGTTGCCTCATTTTCTCTCCTCTGCGTCTCCTTCTCTATAAATCTATGCAAGAGAAGAGTGTTTAATCTATGTAAGATTGTATGTTCATGAGCTAACATGTCCGAACTCAGGTATGCTGTGCCACAAGACTGTTAACCGGCTGAGCTAAAGCCTTGGTATTAGCTCTGGGTGCAAATGCAAGGTTACTCATCACACATCACACACAGTTTGATGTATTTGATACCATTCCACTAATTCCGCTGCATCCTCCCTAATTAAACTGGCACCAACTTCCTGTGTCACACAGGCACGGCTCCCAACCATCTATGCTACACTTGCACCCCTTCCCCCACATATAGATACATACAACACTAAATATATCTTACACATCACCTTCAGTAGACTATCACTGTCTCATAGTTTGGAACTAGCAACAAAGCAGCACGACTCCATCAATGTCCAGACAGAGTGAATGAATAGTTGAATCCCCCATAGAGACAACCTGTTGTCGCTCTCATAACCACAACACACACATGGCCTCGGCTCACAGGTCACCAAATTGGATGACATAGCTTAAATCAGCTCATCAAACTGAGGGAAATGAGGACAGTCTCCATGGTATCATATATTGACTGAATGAGACCATCAGTGCTTAAAATGTCTTCACTCTTTACTTGAAACATCATGCCACCACCACCAATGAGCTTAAGAGAAGTGTGAGGAGGTACAGTATTTTGACAGAGATAATTATGATTGTAAGTCAATATCAGTCAGGCGTCCGTATTGCTTATTATGCATATTTCATGTAACCAGAGTTAAAGACACCTGTATTTTAAAATGTGTTGATGGACACCAGTGTGCCATGCTGGCACAGAGCCAACAGGCCAATGCCATCTGTCTCCTCTTCTTCTTCCCTCTCTTCCTCATCCTCATCCTCCTCTCCAATCATCTCCTGGCCAATAAATGTCAATATGAGACAGGCAGACAGATTAATCCCATACACACAAACACATGCACATGTACACGCGCACACACACACACACACACACACACACACACACACACACACACACACACACACACACACACACACACACACACACACACACACACACACACACACACACACACACACACACACACACACACCTCAGCTCAACAGCAAACACATGCTTTGCTAATCAGCTTAGCATTTAAAACTGACTCTCTCTCCCCCCTTTCCCCCCACACCCTTCTTTCTACATCTCCCTCTCGCTCTCTCTCTCTTCCTCTCTTTCCATTCAATCTCTCCCTCTCCCCTTTCTCCCCCCTCCCCCATATCTATCAGCCCCAATCAACTACACTTTCTCTCTCTTTCTATCCCCTTCTGCCCCCTTCTCTCTCAGCCCTCCCTCCTCCCCTTCCCTTGGAGTAGGATTGATATCTAATTATGTCAGGTCACTTGTCCAGATGGACCCATCGCCCGTCCCTTTGTATCCCCCCTCACCACTCCCATAGGCCCTCTGACCTCCTACAGCATCGCCCTGGAAACCAACCTGTCTGAGCTAGCTAGGTCCCCATGGGCAGAGTGTGAGGGGGAGGGGGGATGAGACCCTTGGGTTTACTCAGGGAAGAGATGCAGAGAAGGATGGATAGGGGGAGAGGAGAGGAGGAGAGTAATACTTGTATTCCAGGTTGCATACTTGGTATTCCAGGCCCATCTCACGGCTGGTTAAGCTGCATGAATAGTTATAGCTGGCAGGGAGGGAGGAAGGCCATGGATGTGTCTCTCTCTCTATATATCTCTCTCTTGATCTCTATCTCTCTTTCTTCATCGTCATCTCTCTCTTTCTCTTTATCTCTCTTTTCTCTGCTCTGGTGCCAGACAGATGGTTCAGTACACAGACAACAAGCATTTGTTTGAAGAGCTTCAATAACTCCACTAATGTGAAAGAGAATAAAGTGATAGTAAATAGGACATTATATAGGACATCATAGTGCAGGGTTGGGAATATGTCTGTCTCTGTGGTGATGTTTTAAACAACCGCTATAGTTGGGAACCGTTGGGAACCGTTGTGTACCAAAAAACTACATTTCCAGCAACCACATTTCCAAGTTACAGAGTTTCAGTCTAACTACTTAAGGTTTGTCATTGATGTCATTGTACAGTAAGCTGCATTTTGTCATTGATGTCATTGTACAGTAAGCTGCATTTTGTCATTGATGTCATTGTACAGTAAGCTGCATTTTGTCATTGATGTCATTGTACAGTAAGCGGCATTTTGTCATTGATGTCATTGTACAGTAAGCTGCATTTTGTCATTGATGTCATTGTACAGTAAACTATATTTTGGCCTTGATGTTTAGTTAAAGCACACATTTCAGAAAGATTAATTGTTACCTAACATGAAAAAAGGAATGTCTTTACTATTAGGATGCTATACGTATTTACAGCCCACTTCAGCTGTTGGTTTGTTTTTCAAGCCCTTCATGGATCGTTGTTGATGTGTATATCAGTCTGGGTAAGAGAGATGCCAGAGTCACAAATCAAAGCCCACCAACAATCTCAGAGTCAGGAAGGAGGGCAGAAATCAGAGAGCAAAACGTTACCCAACTCATCACAGCACTTAGTGTGTCCGCTCTGATGCAATCACATCTACTACATATCTCAATACTTTTATACGCATTGATAAGTATTTATAAAAGCTTCATGAAAGTTGTTATACATTCTTATCAATGTGTAGTGTACCGAATAATCTCAGATTCTCAATATATTCCCAACAACCAATACATAAACCGCATATACTGTAAATCTGTGCTATGCCTCTTTGATATGCCTCTTAAACACAGGCTTTTCCTGAAGCATCATGAGGACAGACTTATTTACTGTCTGAGAGGAAAGAACAGACAAATAAATAACAGCAAACAGAAGTCTGGATGAAGAGATGAAAACCGTCATTATGGTTTGTTGTGTTTCTTTCGCTTCGCATCCGTCCGTTGCACTCATTTCCAAATGTCAAAACACCCGCTTTTCTAAGACCCTCAAAGAAAATAACAAAAAGGGCAGATTTCTAAACCAACGGTGTATTATGTACAGCCTCTTGGATGGTGGATGGGCTTTCCTGCCAAGGTTGAAATTTCCATTGCTAATATGAACTTTGCATAAGTGCTTATAATGTTAGCTAGCATCGCTTCCTCAGCCTCTCGTTATTGTTTTTCCACTAAAGTAAAGCAAAGCCGCGAAAATTCCTGGGCAAATATAAACTTTGCTTAAGTACTTATATGGCTGTTTTCTCTCTCCCATATGGCGGCCAAAGGCACAAAGCCTCAGAGAGAATACAAAGCCGTCCCTGCTCCGCTAAGCCCATCCCCACCCACGGACAAAAGACACAGGGCCTTCAAAGGATCTGGGAGCCTTTAACCAGTTAACAGGAGTCGGACGAGTTGGACCATCAGTGTTTGAGAATGCTTTGCTTCACAAAACCTTTCAGAGATCATTCAGCTTCTCCTGCTGACTCCCACTCCATTGAAGGGAGAAAATTGACAAGATGAACTCCCTGCAAATATACTGTGCCCATTTTGTAAATAGCCCATCCAACCAACTACCTACCTCATCCCCATATTTGTTTTTGTTTTTCTGCTCTTTTGCACAGCAGTATTTCTACTTGCACATCCTCATCTGCACATCTATCACTCCAGTGTAAATTGCTAAATTGTAAATACTTCGCCACTATTGGCCTATTTATTGCCTTACCTCCTTACTTCATTTGCACACACTGTATACCGATTTTTCTATTGTGTTATTGACTGTACGTTTGTTTATCCCATATGTAACCCCGTGTTGTTGTTTTTGCCGCACTGCTTTGCTTTGTCTTGGCCAGGTCGCAGTTGTAAATGAGAACCTGTTCTCAACTGGCCTATCTGCTTAAATAAAGGTGAAATACATATATTTTTTTATGTTGTTCTGCACTCATTCTCTCTCACTCTCTTCCCTTCGTTCTGTGTCTCATGTAACTTCCCTTGGAGGGTAAGTCATTATCACTTTGTGAGATTGAAATGAAACAAGCTGAAATGAATCTTAAACCTGTTGTTGTTGGTAAGAGCCTGAAAACCAACTGAAGTGCGACTAAACTCCATGCTGATACAGAGAAATGTCATTTTCAGATGGAAATGTTTTTCCCTCCTAGTCGTCTACATACAGTGTGTGTGTACTACAAGCTACACACACACACACACACACACACACACACACACACACACACACACACACACACACACACACACACACACACACACACACACACACACACACACACACACACACACACACACACACACACACACACACACACACACACACACACACACACAGTGGCTGAACATTGAGTAATTGCTGGGGAGAGATTTAAGAAGTAAAGCCTGACTGCTGCATATGTCTTTATGACAAGAGTGTGAAGTGTTATCATTAGTAATGTGATTAACACCTTCTCAACAGGGGGTGGGCTGGGTGAGCCGGGCTGGGGTAGGGTAGGGGGAAGAGGGTGTGTGTGTGTGTGTGTGTGTGTGTGTGTGTGTGTGTGTGTGTGTGTGTGTGTGTGTGTGTGTGTGTGTGTGTGTGTGTGTGTGTGTGTGTGTGTGTGTGTGTGACCATGTGTGCTTTCTCAGTTGCAGCTCTTCTTCTCATTCATTCTCTCTTTCTACTCATTATCTCTCTCTCTCTCCAAGACAATGCCTTGTTGGCGGAGAACGCGTTCTGTCAATATTTAGTAAATATGGAGAAGTCTATGGCCAAATCTCTCAATGTGTATTTGCTTCTCTCACTGATTCATTTATCTGTCCTCAACTAATGTTGTTTCAACCTCCTGTTTCTTTCTCTTCCTCTTTCCCTCTCTGTGTCTGTGTCTCTCCGTCTCACTGTCTTTCCCTCACATACTGTAACTTGCAGTGTAACTTCTATATAGCATAGAATTACAATTAGTATTCCCCCTCCCTCCATCCTTACCTCCCTGTGAGTGTCTATAATTACCCTGTTAATATATTACTGCACAGCATCGATTACCTGGCTAATCTGATCCCAAGCCTGCCATTGATTCTTGAGCTGTGAGCGGCCCGACAATAAGCACTTTGAGCTGAGGGCCGCTCAATAGCGCTCCCACAATAGGCTCTCTCACTCAGCTAATAGGCTAAAACAAGCCAAACATTTTGGTTTCCTACACAACACTTGGACCAATGAAGAGTATGGGAGCTGAATGCAGATGACTTTCTTAACAAGCAGTTTTTCTCTCCCTCCTCTATCCCTCTCTCTCTACGCCTCCTATTGCACTCCTCTCCTCATCTTGTTTCTCTATTAATTTCCTTTATTCTCCCTTTCCCTCTCTCCTTCCCTCTCCCTCTCTCTTTCTCTCCAAATCTTTCTCTCTCCCTCCATCTCTCCTTATCCTTCTCTCTTTCTCCATCTCTCCCTCCCTCTCTCTCTCACACTCTCTCTCTAGCTCTCTCTCTCTCCCTCTTTCCCTCTCCTTACACACTTAGAAAAAAAGGTGCTATCTAAAACCTAAAAGGTTTCTTCAGCTGTCCGCATAGGAGAACCCTTTGAAGAACCATTATTGGTTCCAAATAAAACCCTTTTGGGTTCTATGAAGAACCCTTTCCACAGATGGTTCTACATGGAACCCAAAGGGGTTCCACCTAGAACCAAAAAGGATTCTACCTGGAACCAAAATGGGTTCTCCTATGGGGACAGCTGAAGAACCCTTTTGGAACCCTTTTTTCAAAGAGTGTATCTCTCATTCCCTCTCTCTCCTTCTTTCCCTCTCTCTATCTATCTTTCTCTTTATCCCTCCCTTCCTCTTTTTCCCTCTGTCCCTCTCTCCTTCCTTCCTTCTCTCTCTCCCTCTTTCAGTCCGAGGCCCATCTGAGGGCCAGCTGGCTTGAAACAGCTGAAGCTCATAAATCACAGCAGAGAGGCAGAATTCCATACGCCACGTTGGCATGCGCTCTGTCAGCCATGAAATAAAGATGTAGTGGAGCAGGGGGTCAAAGGATATTACCCCCCACTAGCACCATCGTATAGCCCCTCCTTCCACCTGCACGATGACATCCTCTCCCCAGGAAGTCGGACTGAGTCTCACATCCCTGTGGTTAGGTTTGTGTGGTCCCCACTAGCCTTCCATAATTTACAGCTTGTAACACCTCAGCAGTCTCCGTGTTCCCCTGTCCTCCCACCACAGTCTCCCCACCCTGAGCTCTCGGTCCTGGGTCCGGGCTGGGCCCTGCCGCCCCCCACCCTCCTCTCCCAGAAAAGCGGACAGGTCACCCTGTGGCTGACAGAAACCTGACACTCAGACAGAGTGTCTGTAATGATGTCAAACACACCAGGGCTATGTGGCCTCTGCTAGGAGCATATCAGTCACAAGAAGGGAGCAGGGACACACATCTTTATGACTGCCTGTCAGTACTAGAACTAACACACAGGGCCCACATGCACATGCTCACACAGACACACACACACACACACACCCACACACACGCACGCACGCACCCGCGCACGCACGCACCCAAGCACACACACACACACACACACACACTGACATAAACACCAACGTCCAACACCATAAACCAACGTTATGTATTTTACCCTTCCTTTTGTTTTTTGTTTTTCAATGTGTCATACTGTATATGTTGACATGTTTATCCCATGACAGGCCTCTTCCCTCCCCCTGAACACAACTCTCCAGCATGCCATCATGACACACACACTAATTCAGGAACAAGCAAGACATGGATTATCCAGATATCCTCCATGTGATTCCCATGTGCTCCAGTAGCCCAGGCAGCCATGATGAAGTCTGGGCAGCTGGTCAGCCAGCCACAACAATATAGCCTTTCACATAGTTACACTACACTACATTAACACACACTTTCCTTTTAGTTTTCCTTATTTCTTCCTTTTACTCTCTTCCTCAAACTTCTTTTATAAAACGTTGACTAAAAACAACGCCATATGGCCATGAATTGATAGATCTCCATCAATACACACACCAGACTCATTTGTGTTGGTGTACACATTAATTAACGTATTAACCTGGATATTACACTTCCTACGTCTTGATGTGTTCATGTTTTTTGCATCACTTTTTCAACAACTGCTCCAATGAACCCTTCCATGGTGTAGATATAATACTAATTATAAACTGATGGTTCAAGCCCTGAATGCTGATTGGTTGATTACTAAATAAACACTGATGTATTTCTTACCTTCAATTCAAATTTCTCCCAACCCTCTCTCTCTTTTACCCCTCCTCCATCTCCCTTTCCCATCTTCTCTCTCTCTCTCTCTCTCTCTCTCTCTCTCTCTCTCTCTCTCTCTCTCTCTCTCTCTCTCTCTCTCTCGCTCTCTCTCCCCCCTCTATCTCTCAATCTCTGTCCCCCCCTCTCTCTCCCCTCTCTCTCTCTCCCCTCTACCCCCCCCCCCTCTCTCGCTCTCTCTGAATTCAATTCAATTCAAAGGGCTTTATTGGCATGGGAAACATATGTTTACATCTCTCTCGCTCTGCGTGTCTCTGTCTTTTCCTCTGTCTCTCTCTGTCACTGTATTTTTCAATTCCAATGTATGGGGCTGTATTGGCATGGGAAACATAGGTTTACATTGCCAAAGCAAGTGAAATAGATAAAAGTGAAACAAACAATCAAAAATGAACAGTAAACATTACACTCACAAAAGTTCCAAAAGAATAAAGACACTTCAAATGTCATATTATGTCTATATACAGTGTTGTAATGATGTACAAATAGTTAAAGTACAAAAGGGAAAATAAATAAACATAAATGTAGGTTGTATTTACAATGGTTTTCTTCACTGGTTACCCTTTTCTTGTAGCAACAGGTCACAAATCTTGCTGCTGTGATTGCACACTGTGGTATTTCACCCAGTAGATATGGGAGTTTATCAAAATTGGATTTGTTTTTTGAATTCTTTGTTTGTCTGTGTAATGTGAGGAAAATATGTGTCTCTAATATGGTCATACATTTGGCAGGAGGATAGGAAGTTATCAAGGCTCAGGCTAAGACCCATATGCAGACACAGAGGCGGATAGTACGGAGTTTATTATAGTACAAGACGTAGACAAAAGGTAGGTCAAGCCAGGTAAAGAGTCGTAATCCAAATCAGAGTCAGGCAGGTACAGCACAGCAGACAGGCAGGCAGGATCACTTCCTATGGCGCCGACAGAGATGGCCGCCTCGCTTCGCCGTCCTAGGAAACTATGCAGTATTTTGTTTTTTTTACGTGTTATTTCTTACATTGGTACCCCAGGTAATCTGGGTAATCTTAGGTTTTATTACATACAGTCGGGAGGAACTACTGAATATAAGACCAAAGTCAACTCACCTTCATTATGACCAGGAATATGACTTCCCGAAGCGGATCCAGTCTTTTGCCTTCCACCCAGGACAATGGATCTGATCCCAGCCGGCGAACCTAAACAACGTAGCCGTAAAAGGGGCAAACGAAGCGGTCTTCCGGTCAGGCTCCGGAGACGGGCACATCGCGCACCACTCCCTAGCATACTACTCGCCAATGTCCAGTCTCTTGACAACAAGGTTGATGAAATCCGAGCAACAGTTGCCTTCCAGCAATACATCAGAGACTGTAACGTTCTTTGCTTCACGGAAACATGGCTCACTCGAAAGACGCTATCGGAGTCGATGCAGCCAGCTGGTTTCTTCACGCATCGCGCCAACAGAAACAAGCATCTTTCTGGTAAGAAGAGGGGCGGGGGGGTATGCCTTATGATTAACGAGACGTGGTGTGATCATAACAACATACAGGAACTCAAGTCCTTCTCTTCACCTGACTTAGAATTCCTCACAATCAAATGTCGACCGCATTATCTACCAAGGGAATTCTCTTCGATTATAATCACAGCCGTATATATTCCCCCCCAAGCAGACACATCGATGGCCCTGAACGAACTTTATTTGACTCTATGTAAACTGGAAACCACATATCCTGAGGCTGTATTCATTGTACCTGGGGATTTTAACAAGGCTAATCTGAAAACAAGACTCACTACATTCTATCAGCATATCGATTGCGCAACCAGGGCTGGTAAAACCCTGGATCATTGTTATTCTAACTTCCGCGACGCATATAAGGCCCTCCCCCGCCCTCCTTTCGGAAAAGCTGACCACATTTTGTTGCTTTCCAGCCTACAGACAGAAACTAAAACAAGAAGCTCCCGCGCTCAGGTCTGTTCAACGCTGGTCCGAACAATCTGATTCCACGCTTCAAGACTGCTTCGATCACATGGATTGCGATATGTTCCGCATTGCGTCCAACAACAACATTGACGAATACGCTGATTCGGTGAGCGAGTTCATTAGAAAGTGCATCGGCGATGTCGTACCCACAGCAACTATAAAAACATTCCCAAACCAGAAACCGTGGATTGATGGCAGCATTCGCTCGAACCACTGCTTTTAACCAGAGCAAGGTGACCGGAAACATGACCGAATACAAACAGTGTAGCTATTCCCTCCGCAAGGCTATCAAACAAGCTAAGCGTCAGTATAGAGACAAAGTAAAGTTGCAATTCAACGGCTCAGACACAAGAGGTATGTGGCAAGGTCTACAGTCAATCACAGATTACAAAAAGAAAACCAGCCCCGTCGCGGACCAGGATGGCTTGCTCCCAGACAGACTAAATAACTTCTTTGCTCGCTTTGAGGACAATACAGTGCCACTGACACGGCCCGCTACCAAAACCTGCGGACTCTCCTTCACTGCAGCCGATGTAAGTAAAACATTTAAACGTGTTAACCCTCGCAAGGCTGCAGGCCCAGACAGCATCTCCAGCCGCGTCCTCAGAGCATGCGCAGACCAGCTGGCTGGTGTTTTTACGGACATATTCAATCAATCCTTATCCCAGTCTGCTGTTCCCACATGCTTCAAGAGGGCCACCATTGTTCCTGTTCCCAAGAAAGCTAAGGTAACTGAGCTAAACGACTACCGCCCCGTAGCACTCACTTCCGTCATCATGAAGTGCTTTGAGAGACTAGTCAAGGACCATATCACCTCCACCCTACCTGACACCCTAAACCCACTCCAATTTGCTTACCGCCCCAATAGGTCCACAGACAATACAATCGCAACCACACTGCCCTAACCCATCTGGACAAGAGGAATACCTATGTGAGAATGCTGTTCATCGACTACAGCTCAGCATTTAACACCATAGTACCCTCCAAACTCATCATCAAGCTCGAGCCCCTGGGTCTCGACCCCACCCTGTGCAACTGGGTACTGGACTTCCTGACGGGCCGCCCCCAGGTTGTGAGGGTAGGTAACAACATCTCCACCCCGCTGATCCTCAACACTGGGGCCCCACAAGGGTGCATTCTGAGCCCTCTCCTGTACTCCCTGTTCACCCACGACTGCGTGGCCATGCACGCCTCCAACTCAATCATCAAGTTTGCGGACGACACTACAGTGGTAGGCTTGATTACCAACAACGACGAGACGGCCTACAGGGAGGAGGTGAGGGCCCTTGGAGTGTGGTGTTGCGAAAATAACCTCACACTCAACGTCAACAAAACAAAGGAGATGATTGTGGACTTCAGGAAACAGCAGAGGGAGCACCCCCTATCCACATCGACGGGACAGTATTGGAGAGGGTAGTAAGTTTTAAGTTCCTCTGCGTACACATCACGGACAAACTGAATTGGTCCACCCACACAGACAGCGTGGTGAAGAAGGCGCAGCAGCGCCTCTTCAACCTCAGGAGGCTGAAGAAATTTGGCTTGTCACCAAAAGCACTCACAAACCTTTACAGATGCGTAAATCGAGAGCATCCTGTCGGTCTGTATCACCGCCTGGTACGGCAACTGCTCCACCCACAACCGTAAGGCTCTCCAGAGGGTAGTGGGGTCTGCACAACGCATCACCGGGGGCAAACTACCTGCCCTCCAGGACACCTACACCACCCGATGTCACAGGAAGGCCATAAAGATCATCAAGGACAACAACCACCCGAGCCACTGCCTGTTCACCCTGCTATCATCCAGAAGGCGAGGTCAGTACAGGTGCATCAAAGCAGGGACCGAGAGACTGAAAAACAGCTTATATCTCAAGGCCATCAGACTGTAAATTAAACAGCCACCACTAACATTTAGTGGCTGCTGCCAACATACTGATTCAACTCCAGCTCACTTTAATAATGGAAATTGATGGGAATTGATCAAAAATGTATCACTAGCCACTTTAAACAATGCCACTTAATATAATGTATATGTATATACTGTACTCTATGTCATCTACTGCATCTTGCCATCGTTATGTAATACATGTATCACTAGCCACTTTAAACTATGCCACTTTTATGTTTACATACCCTACATTACTCATCTCATATGTATATACTGTACTCGATACCATCTACTGCATCTTGCCTATGCCGTTCTGTACCATCACTTATTCATATATCTTTATGTACATATTCTTTATCCCTTTACACTTGTGTGTATAAGGTAGTAGTTGTGGAATTGTTAGGTTAGATTACTCGTTGGTTATTACTGCATTGTCAGAACTAGAAGCACAAGCATTTCGCTACACTCGCATTAACATCTGCTAACCATGTGTATGTGACAAATAAAATATGATTTGATTTGATTTGATCAGGACAGGCAGAAGGGTCAGAACTGTGAAGACTAGGAAATCCAAAAACTAGAGTACAAGAAACACTGGAACAGGCTGGTAGGACTTGACGGGACAAGACGAAATGGCAACAGACAAACAGAAAAGGCAGGTATAAATACACAGGGCATAATGAGGAGAGATGTGAGACACCTGGTGGGGGGTGGAGACGAGCACGAAGGCAGGTGAAACAGATCAGGGTGTGACAGAAGTGCAGCTCAGTTTAAACCTAATTTTGTGGGCAGTGTGCACATAGCCTGTCTTCTCTTGAGAGCCAGGTCTGCCTATGGCGGCTTTTCTCAATAGCAAGGCTATGCTCACTGAGGTCTGTACATAGTCAAATATTTCCTTAAGTTTGGGTCAGTCACAGTGGTCAGGTATTCTGCCACTGTGTACTCTCTGTTTAGGGCCAAATAGCATTCTAGTTTGCACTGTTTTTTTGTACATTCTTTCCAATGTGTCAAGTAATTATCTTTTTGTTTTCTCATGATTTGGTTGGGTCTAATTGTGTTGCTGTCCTGGGGCTCTGTGGGGTCTGTTTGTGTTTGTGAACAGAGCCCCAGGACCAGCTTGCTTAGGGGACTCTTCTCCAGGTTCATTTCTCTGTAGGAGATGGCTTTGTTCATGGAAGGTTTGGAAGGTTTGGGAATCGCTTCCTTCTAGGTGGTTGTAAACAGTAAACATTTGACGTCAGATTCTAGCAGGGTGAGGTGCTGCAGACTGTTCTAGTGCCCTCGCCAATTCGTCGATACATATGTTGAAGAGGGTGGGGCTTAAGCTGCATCCCTGTCTTACCCACCCAGCCCTGTGGAAAGAAATGTTTTTTTGCCCATTTTAACTGCCCACTTGTTGTTTGTGTACATTAATTTTATAATGTTGTAGGTTTTCCCCCAGCACAATTTGTATAGCAGACCCTCATGCCAAATTGAGTCAAAAGCTTTTTTGAAATCAACAAAGCTTGAGAAGACTTTGCCTTTGTTTTGTTTGTTTGTCAATTAGGGTATGCAGGGTGAATACGTGGTCTGTCGTTCGGTAATTTGGTAAAAAGCCAATTTGACATTTGCTCAGTACATTGTTTTCACTGAGCAAATGTACAAGTCTGCTGTTAATGATAATGCAGAGGATTTTCCCAAGGTTGCTGTTGATGCATATCCTCCGGTAGTTATTGGGGTCAAATTTGTCTCCTCTTTGTGGATTGGGGTGATCAGTCCTTTGATCCAAATATTGGGGAAGTTGCCAGAGCTGAGGATAATGTTAAAGAGTTTTAGTATAGCCAACTGGAACTTGTTGTCTGTATATTTGATAATTTCATTGAGGATACCATCAACACCACAGGCCTTTTTGGGTTGGAGGGTTTGTATTTTGTTCTGTAGTTAATTCAAAGTAGTTGAAGAATCCAGTGTGTTCTGGTAGTCTTTAATAGTTGATTCTATGATTTGTATTTGATCATGTAATATGTTTTTGCTGTTTGTTCTTTGTTATAGAGCTAAAAAGATTGGATAAGTGGTTTATCCATACATCTCCATTTTGGATAGATACAGTGGCTTGCGAAAGTATTCACCCCCTTTGGCATTTTTACTATTTTGTTGCCTTACAACCTGGAATTAAAATTGATTTTTAGGGGGTTTGTATCATTTGATTTACACAACATGCCTACCACTTTGAAGATGCAACATATTTTTTTATTGTGAAACAAACAAGAAATAAGACCAAAAAAACAGAACTTGAGCGTGCATAACTATTCACCCCCCCAAAGTCAATACTTTGTAGAGACACCTTTTGCAGCAATTACAGCTGCAAGTATCTTGGGGTATGTCTCAAAAAGCTTGGCACGTCTAGCCACTGGGATTTTTGCTACAGCTCCTTCAAGTTGGATGGGTTCCACTGGTGTTCACCAATCTTTAAGTCATACATTTACATTTTAGTCATTTAGCAGACGCTCTTATCCAGAGCGACTTACAGTAGAGTGCATACATTTTTATTACATTTTTACATACTGAGACAAGGATATCCCTACCGGCCAAACCCTCCCTAACCCGGACGACACTATGCCAATTGTGCGTCGCCCCACGGACCTCCCGGTTGCGGCCGGCTGCGACAGAGCCTGGGCGCGAACCCAGCCCAGCCTGGGCGCGAACCCAGAGACTCTGGTGGCGCAGCTAGCACTGCGATGCAGTGCCCTAGACCACTGCGCCACCCGGGAGGTCATACCACAGATTCTCAACTGGATTGAGGTCTTGGCTTTGACTAGGCCATTCCAAGACATCTAAATGTTTCCCCTTAAACCACCCGAGTGTTGCTTTAGCAGTATGCTTTGGGTCATTGTTCTGCTGAAGGTGAATCTCCGTCCCAGTCTCAAATCTCTGGAAGACAAACAGGTTTCCCTTAAGAATTTCCCTGTATTTAGCGCCATACACCATTCCTTCAATTCTGATCAGTTTCCCAGTCCCTGCCAATGAAAAACATCCCCACAGCATGATGCTGCCACCCCCATGCTTCACTGTAGGGATGGTGTTCTCGGGGTGATGAGAGGTGTTGGGTTTGCCCCAGACATAGCGTTTTCCTTGATGGCCAAAAATCTAAATTTTAGTCTCTTCTGACCAGAGTACCTTCTTCCATATGGTTGGATAGTCTCCCACATGCCCTTTGGCGACCACCGAATGTGTTTGCTTATTCCTTTCTTTAAGCAATGGCTTTTTCTGGACACTCTTCCGTAAAGCCCAGCTCTGTGGAGTGTATGGCTTAAAGTGGTCCTATGGACAGATACTCCAATCTCTGCTGTGGAGCTTTGCAGCCCCTTCAGGGTTATCTTTGGTCTCTTTGTTGCCTCTCTGATTAATGCCCTCCTTGCCTGGTCCATGAGTGTTGATGGGCGGCCCTCTCTTGGCAGGTTTGTTGCGTTGCCATATTCTTTCAAAAACATTTTTTTTATCATGGATTGAATGGTGCTCCATGTTCAAAGTTTCAGATATTTTTTTATAACCCAACCCTGATCTGTACTTCTCCACAACTTTGTCCCTGACCTGTTTGGAGAGCTCCTTGGTCTTCATGGTGCCGCTTTCTTGGTGGCGCCCCTTGCTTAGTGGTGTTGTAGACTCTGGGTCCTTTCAGAACAGGTGTATATATACTGAGATCATGTGATAGATCATGTGACACTTAGATTGCACACAGGTGGACTTTGTGGATATTTTTTTAAACAAGTCTTCTTTTTTTTCACTTCACCAATTTGGACTATTTTGTGTATGTCCATTACATGAAATGCAAATACAAATCAATTTAAAATACAGGTTAAACGCCAAAGGGGGATGAATACTTTTGCAAGGCACTGTAACTCTGTGTTGTTTGTTTAGAGTTTTTCAATTTTCCCAGAAGTTGTTAGATTCTATGGCTTCTTCAATTACATTGAGCTGATTTCTGATGTGCTGTTCCTTCTTTTTCCGTAGTGTATTTTTCTATTGTTTTAGTAATTCACCATAGTGAAGGCATAGGCTCAGGTTTTCTGGGTCTCTATGTTTTTGGATGGATAGCTTTCTCAATGTCTTTCTTAGGTTTTTGTGTTCTTCATCAAACCATTTGTCATTGTTGTTCATTTTCTTAGTTTGTCTGCTTGTTTTTAGATTTGATAGGGAAGCTGAGAGGTCAAATATACTGTTTAGGTTTTCTACTGCCAAGTTTACACCTTCACTGTTACAATGAAACATTTTGTCCAGGAAATTGTCTAGAAGGGTTTTGAATTTGTTGTTTTTTGGTAGATTTCCACACTATTTTCCTTCCATTTTTAGCATTTCTTAAAATGTCTTGATGCCTCATGAATGAGCAAAGCTCTGTTCAAGTAGTGTGAGATTTTGCTGTGATCTGATAGGAGTGTCAGTGGACTGACTGTGAATGCTCTAAGAGACTTTGGGTTGAGATCAGTGATAAAGCAGTCTGCAGTACTACTGCCAAGAGATGAGCTATAGGTGTACCTACCACAGGAGTCCCCTCGAAGCCTACCATTGACTATGTACATACCCAGCGTCCGACAGAGCTGCAGGAGATGTGACCCGTTTTTGTTGATTATGTTGTCGTAGTTGTGTCTAGGGGGGCATATGGGGAAGGGAATGCTGTCACCTCCAGGTAGGTGTTTGTCCCCCTGTGTACTGAGGGTGTCAGGTTTTGTCCAGTTTTGGCATTTAGGTTGCCACAGACTAGTACATGTCCCTGGGCCTGGAAATTGTTGATCTTCCCCTCTAGGATGGAGAAGCTGTCATCGTTAAAGTATGGGGATTCTATTGGGGGGTATAGGTAGCAGACATGAGGACTTTTTTCTCTGTTGAAATCATTTCTAGCCAGATGTTCCTGTTTTGACTAATTGAATAGAGTGGGTTAGGTCTTTTCTATATCAAATTAGCATACTCCCTGAGTCTCTTCCCTGTTTCACACCTGGTAGTTTGGTGGATGGGACTACCAGCTCTCTGTATCCTAGAGGGCAACCAGTGGGTCCGTCTCCTTTATACCATGTTTCTTGTAGGACGACAATGTCTGTATTTCCAATTTCTTTGAAGAAGTCTGGGTTCCTGCTCTTTAAACCAAAGGCAAATGACCTCAGACCTTGTATATTCCAGGCTGTATTTTTCTCTGTCTGTCATTGTTTGTCCTCCTGCCCCCTGGTCAGTGAGAGGGGTCAAAGGTGAAAAGGATAGGTCCATGTTTGTCCAGTTGTATTGTCTCTGCTGGCCTTGGTCTGTCTGACCTAAACTCTCTGTCTACAGACTCACTCACAGGATGTGCTGCCAGGGTCACAGCCCAAACACCCTATCACTGTGTGTGTGTGTGTGTGTGTGTGTGTGTGTGTGTGTGTGTAGTCGGACATGTGTACAACTCACACGTATACAGAACATAAACACCAACTTTCTTTTCGTTTTTTTCCTCTTAACACTTTCTTCTTTTAACTCCCTCACACACACTTCACACTCATACACCCACAGCTGTTCTGCTTCCTCTGTCTAATCTGTAGAGCAGAAACATCAATGGGCTAGGAACAGGAACAGCACAATGGCTCCAAACACATCAGTCCTCTCTGTGTTTTAATGGACTGTGGCTGTTGGTCTCCGGTGGAGGAGCTGTCTGTGTTCTGTTTTGTTTGAGAGGTTAACTCCACACTGTAAAACCTGAGGTGGATTTCTCCGACCTAAGACCCTTTGAAGAGGAACAAAAGAAAGCCTTGTCGTGGAGATTATTCCATTAGGACAAGACCCGCCTTGCCCACCCACGGCGTAACACACACACACACACACACACACTCACATATGCATGCACACACAGACACACACACATATACACACACTGTAACCGTCATATCGGTGAGGACGTCAACGTTAAACCAGCCCAGCAGGCAGTGGACGTGACCACATAATTACCGGATAGATACTGAACACTGTTGGCCAGGTGCTGCGTTTCACCCAGATTAGTGATATTGAGGGTTTTACTTTACCAGCAATAATATCTCTTGGGGGGGGGGGGGGGGGGGGGGGGGGGGTGAGACAGTGATAGATAGATGTGAAGAGTCTGAGACCAAATGAGAGAGAGAGATACAGTAATACACTGACAATTTAGAAAAAAAATCTCACTTTAAACAGATAGAGGGAAAAGGAATGAGAGAGAGAATTACATTTCAATGAGAAAGACAAAGACAAAAGGACAGAGAGATTGACACTTCAATTGACACTTTTGTTTATTATCTAGTTCACTTGCATTGGCAATGATAACATATGTTTCCCATGCCAATAAAGCCCTTAAATTGAATTAAATTGAATTGAGAGAGAAACACTGTGAGACAGCAGTAAGAGGAGACTGTCTACGCCTTGTTGGCTCTAGCCCTGTTGGCTCTAGCCCTGTTGGCTCTAGCCCTGTTGGCTCTAGCCTTGCGACTCGTTTCATGGAATTTAGGACGTGTGGAAATATACCCAACAAGGAACAGCCATGATAAAATGCTGTGTGACAGCTTAATTGTGACTGGTGCATCCCTCAACCTGAATTTCACTCGCTCCGACTCACAGCTGTTATTTAGACGGCAATTAACGATCTTTGCATCGCCACGGCGATTTGATACGACTCAGCAGCGAGGAGGGGAAGGGGGGGTGTGATGAACGTAAATAACAGAGTTTAATGAGACCTTCGGATTTGATAACGGCAGAAACATAAAACATATTCCCTACATCTGTGCAGTCAATCACAGCCCATGTAGGCAGAGTGGAACAATGCAGCTTCTTTACAGGTGACATTACAGGAGCCAGGACAGCCTGGTGTGACAGCCTTACAGAGCCTGATAGAGTGTCTGGGACACAAAGGCATGTAGGACACACCTGTAGGACAGCGATGCTATCATCAATATTGGGAGCCCTGCCAACCCTCTGACCCTTCAAGCCCATGTGTTTGGAAGAGATGCAATCATACTACTCTTAGACTGGCAGCCATTGGCATCAACTCATCCCCCCTCCACCTCCACTTCACACACCCAGAGTGTTTCTCTCTATATCACAGGCATACACCTGCCCCCCATCACCTCACAACAGGGGTAAACAAGCTGCTGGTATCTAACTAAGGTTACATCTGCCACTCCAAGTGTAGGAGGATGAAAAATAAAGAGGTATTTGCCCACAGCAGCAGACCAGAGAAGACCAATCCATCTGAAACAGTAGCCTGTGCCGGGAGCCATTGGACCAATGGGAAGCTGAGTTTGAGACACGGTGAAAGGAACATGACTGTGAGTGCAGCCAGCAGAGAGCTGCCATTCATCGATTTACCTGGAATGGAGCCTAAATTAGAAATGTGTGTGTGTGTGTGTGCGTGCGTTTGTGCTCGTGTGTGTGTGTATGTGTGTGTGTGTGCGTCCGCACGAGAGAGAGTGAGAGACGGAGGAGTCGGGTTAGATGGCAAATAGAGAGGTCATTGACAGCGAGATGGGGCTGGGAGGGTGGAGAGACGAGAGTGAGAGATGGACAGATAGAGCATAGGATGGGGGTGTGTGTGCTCTACAAGGAGGAGGAGGTAGAAACAGGCAGATAGCGTAGAGTCAGGGGTGGATGGGTTGTGTGTCTGTGTGTCTGGCAGACAGGTGGGGTGAGTGATAGTTTTATGTCTCTATCCACGACTGGCCGAGAATCTGTCAGGTTTGTCGCCCAGGGAGTACGCAGAGTCGAGGCTTGTGGCTAGCTGCTGTATCAATGTCGCTCAGAAGCGGAGAGGAGGGAGAGGGGGAGTGGGAGGTGGGAGCTGGTGTGAGGAGGGAAAGGGATAGAGGGCCACAGGGGTAGCGAGGTGGGGCTTCAAGTATTCACCCCGGACTCACAGCTGCCCACTCACTTACGCCAGGAGCGGAGGGGGCAAGGAAGCAAGGGAAGGAAGCAAGAGTTACATTATATTAAACACATTACATACCACATAATCTCAGTGGTAATTCTATATAAGGATATTAATGTATGTGACTGGGATGAACATGGACATGTCAACAGCTGTACGATTATAGACATGCAAACGTGTGTGTGTGTGTGTGTGTGTGTGTGTGTGTGTGTGTGTGTGTGTGTGTGTGTGTGTGTGTGTGTGTGTGTGTGTGTGTGTGTGTGTGTGTGTGTGTGTGTGTGTGTGTACTGTAAGTGTAGAGTTCGAGGAGGTCACAATGCGTGACACTAGGCTCCTCCCCATCAGTCCTCTCAGTAATGCAGACTGCCAGTCTGGACTGGGGCATGTGGGATCTGTTCTGGGGTCAGCTTCCCCTGCTGACCTTTTTAACACCTCACAGCCCCCAGAAAGCATCGGGACAAAAGTGACTTTTGAATGAGTCCCGGAGTGCAGTGGAGCGTGCTCTGAGGGACTAACACACAGTAGAAATCTACAGCATGCTAGGAATCCACCAGCAGTTAGACTCCCAGTTTCACTCAGCAGGCTCCCCCTGCTGCCACTGACTATTCCTCTGTCCCAGTGTCTTACACCTCCATCTCCACGTAGCTCAGTCTCAATGCTGCCGTTAGCTCAGACTCCCACTGACCCACTTGGATTAGACCATTTCTTATAACCCTCACATAGAAGGAAATTGCACTATAGATTGCGTTTTGCAAATGAGATCTTGGGGAACAGTGTAATTTCCATTACGGTCCACATCCACCTGTGGCCTCCAGCCAGCCAGAGAGACGACCCAGGACCTGCTGGGGGAACACTAAAGAAATAAACACACTCATCCCATCCAAACACCAGCCAGCCCTGTCTGACAAAACACTGGGAGAGTCTGCAGACACAGGCTGCTGAGGAGGTGTGTATGTGAGAGAGAGAGAGAGTGTGTGTGTGTGTGTGTGTGTGTGTGTGTGTGTGTGTGTGTGTGTGTGTGTGTGTGTGTGTGTGTGTGTGTGTGTGTGTGTGTGTGTGTGTGTGTGTGTGTGTGTTGGGCCGACATGCTCCCCCTGAGGGTATTGTTTTCAGTAGCAGTGTGGGTCGTGGAGAGGGCCTGTCCTGTCACACCGAGGCCTGGTCCTGTGAGAGGTCTTGTTAGCACAATAAGCAGTGGCCAGGGAATCCAGGGACAGTGTGTTTGCCCAGGTGGGAGCCCCTACTGTCAGAGCAAGCATAAATCTCCCAGGGTCAGGAGAGTGTCTGTGTGTGTGTGTGTGTGTGTGTGTGTGTGTGTGTGTGTGTGTGTGTGTGTGTGTGTGTGTGTGTGTGTGTGTGTGTGTGTGTGTGTGTGTGTGTGTGTGTGTGTGTGTGAAAGCTCGTAGAGGGGCACAGACAGCAGTCTGACCCCAGAGAGAGGAGCATGTATGGGCATTGGGTTCACACTGAGGCAGGAGAGAGACATGGAAAGATACTGGAGATGCCCACTGGAGGTGCTCTACATGCCAACTGGAGGTGCGCTACATGCCAACTGGAGGTGCTCTGCATGCCAACTGGAGGTGCTCTGCATGCCAACTGGAGGTGCTCTGCATGCCAACTGGAGGTGCTCTACATGCCAACTGGAGGTGCTCTGCATGCCAACTGGAGGTGCTCTGCATGCCAACTGGAGGTGCTCTACATGCCAACTGGAGGTGCTCTGCATGCCAACTGGAGCTGCTCTACATGCCAACTGGAGGTGCTCTACATGCCAACTGGAAGTGCTCTGCATGCCAACTGGAGGTGCTCTACATGCCTACATGCCAACTGGAGGTGCTCTACATGCCAACTGGAGGTGCTCTGCATGCCAACTGGAGGTGCTCTACATGCCAACTGGAGGTGCTCTACATGCCAACTGGAGGTGCTCTGCATGCCAACTGGAGGTGCTCTGCAAGCCAACTGGAGGTGCTCTGCATTCTAACTGGAGGTGCTCTGCATGCCAACTGGAGGTGCTCTACATGCCAACTGGAGGTGCTCTGCATGCCAACTGGAGGTGCTCTACATGCCAACTGGAGGTGCTCTACATGCCAACTGGAGGTGCTCTGCATGCCAACTGGAGGTGCTCTACATGCCAACTGGAGGTGCTCTACATGCCAACTGGAGGTGCTCTGCATGCCAACTGGAGGTGCTCTACATGCCAACTGGAGGTGCTCTACATGCCAACTGGAGGTGCTCTACATGCCAACTGGAGGTGCTCTACATGCCAACTGGAGGTGCTCTGCATGCCAACTGGAGGTGCTCTGCATGCCAACTGGAGGTGCTCTACATGCCAACTGGAGGTGCTCTACATGCCAACTGGAGGTGCGCTACATGCCAACTGGAGGTGCTCTACATGCCAACTGGAGGTGCTCTGCATGCCAACTGGAGGTGCTCTACATGCCAACTGGAGGTGCTCTACATGCCAACTGGAGGTGCTCTACATGCCAACTGGAGGTGCTCTACATGCCAACTGGAGGTGCTCTGCATGCCAACTGGAGGTGCTCTGCATGCCAACTGGAGGTGCTCTACATGCCAACTGGAGGTGCTCTACATGCCAGCTGGAGGTGCTCTACATGCCAACTGGAGGTGCTCTACATTCTAACTGGAGGTGCTCTACATGCCAACTGGAGGTGCTCTACATTCTAACTGGAGGTGCTCTGCATGCCAACTGGAGGTGCTCTACATTCTAACTGGAGGTACTTTACATTCTAACTGGAGGTACTTTACATTCTAATTGGAGGTACTTTACATTCTAATTGGAGGTACTTTACACTCTAACTGGAGGTACATTACATTCTAACTGGAGGTGCTCTACATTCTAACTGGAGGTACTTTACTTTCTAACTGGAGGTACTCTACATTCTAACTGGAGGTATATTACATTCTAACTGGAGGTGCTCTACATTCTAACTGGAGGTACTTTACATTCTAACTGGAGGTACTTTACATGCCAACTGGAGGTGCTCTACATTCTAACTGGAGGTACTTTACATTCTAACTGGAGGTACTCTACATTCTAACTGGAGGTACTCTACATGCCAACTGGAGGTGCTCTACATTCTAACTGGAGGTGCTCTACATTCTAACGGGAGGTACTTTACATTCTAACTGGAGGTGCTCTACATGCCAACTGGAGGTACTCTACATTCTACTGGAGGTACTTTACATTCTAACTGGAGGTGCTCTACATTATAACTGGAGGTACTTTACATTCTAACTGGAGGTACTTTACATGCCAACTGGAGGTGCTCTACATTCTACTGGAGGTACTTTACATTCTAACTGGAGGTGCTCTACATTATAACTGGAGGTACTTTACATTCTAACTGGAGGTACTCTACATTCTACTGGAGGTACTTTACATTCTAACTGGAGGTGCTCTACATTATAACTGGAGGTACTTTACATTCTAATTGGAGGTACTTTACATTCTAACTTTAGGTACTTTACATTCTAACTGGAGGTACTTTACATTCTAACTGGAGGTGCTCTACATTCTAACTGGAGGTGCTCTACATTCTAACTGGAGGTGCTCTACATTCTAACTGAAGGTACTTTACATTCTAACTGGAGGTGCTCTACATTCTAACTGGAGGTACTTTATATTCTAACTGGAGGTGCTCTACATTCTAACTGGAGGTGCTCTACATGCCATCTGGAGGTACTCTACATTCTAACTGGAGGTACTTTACATTCTAACTGGAGGTGCTCTACATTCTAACTGGAGGTACTTTACATTCTAACTGGAGGTACTTTACATTCTAACTGGAGGTGCTCTACATTCTAACTGGAGGTACTTTACATTCTAACTGGAGGTGCTCTACATTCTAACTGGAGGTACTTTACATTCTAACTGGAGGTACTCTACATTCTAACTGGAGGTACTTTACATTCTAACTGGAGGTGCTCTACATTCTAACTGGAGGTACTTTACATGCCAACTGGAGGTGCTTTACATTCTAACTGGAGGTACTCTACATTAAAACTGGAGGTGCTCTACATGCCAACTGGAGGTACTCTACATTCTACTGGAGGTACTTTACATTCTAACTGGATGTACTTTACATTCTAACTGGAGGTACTTTACATGCCAACTGGAGGTGCTTTACATTCTAACTGGAGGTACTCTACATTAAAACTGGAGGTGCTCTACATGCCAACTGGAGGTACTCTACATTCTACTGGAGGTACTTTACATTCTAAGTGGAGGTACTTTACATTCTAACTGGAGGTACTTTACATTCTAACTGGAGGTGCTCTACATTCTAACTGGAGGTGCTCTACATTCTAACTGGAGGTACTTTACATTCTAACTGGAGGTGCTCTACATTCTAACTGGAGGTACTTTATATTCTAACTGGAGGTGCTCTACATTCTAACTGGAGGTGCTCTACATTCTAACTGGAGGTACTTTACATTCTAACTGGAGGTACTTTACATGCCAAATGGAGGTACTCTACATTTCAGCAGCACACCACCCTGCATTCCACTGCTGGCTTGCGTCTGAAGCTAAGCAGGGGTGGTCCTGGTCGGTCCCTGGATGGGAGATCAGATGCTGCTGGAAGTGGTGTTGGAGGGCCAGTAGGAGGCACCCTTTCCACTGGTATAAAAAAAACATGAAAAATATGCCAATTCCTCATGGCAGTGATTGGGGACATTGCCCTGTGTAAGGTGCTGTCTTTTGGATGGGATGTTAAACAGGTGTCCTGACTCTCTGTGGTCACTAAAGATCCCATGGCACTTATCGTACGAGTAGAGGTGTTAACCCCGGTGTCCTGGATAAATTCCCAATCTGTCCCTTATACCATCACGGTCACCTAATCATCCCCAGTTTACAATAGGCTCATTCATTTCCCCTCCCGTGTAACTATTCCCCAGGTCATTGCTGTTAATGAGAATGTGTTCTCAGTCAACTTACCTGGTAAAATAAGGGATTAAAAAATACAGGCCAACTGGAGGTGCTCTGCATATCAACTCCATAGTACATGGTGTAGTTCTCAACCCTCTATAGTACATGATGTAGTTCTCAACCCTCCATAGTACATGTTGTAGTTCTCAACCCTCCATAGTACATGTTGTAGATCTCAACCCTCCATAGTACATGTTGTTGATCTCAACCCTCCATAGTACATGTTGTAGATCTCAACCCTCCATAGTACATGATGTAGTTCTCAACCCTCCATAGTACATGATGTAGATCTCAACCCTCCATAGTACATGATGTAGTTCTCAACCCTCCATAGTACATGTTGTAGGTCTCAACCCTCCATAGTACATGATGTAGTTCTCAAGCCTCCATAGTACATTATGTAGTTCTCAACCCTCTATAGTACATGATGTAGTTCTCAACCCTCCATAGTACATTATGTAGTTCTCAACCCTCCATAGTACATGTTGTAGTTCTCAACCCTCCATAGTACATGTTGTAGATCTCAACCCTCCATAGTACATGTTGTAGATCTCAACCCTCCATAGTACATGTTGTAGTTCTCAACCCTCCATAGTACATGTTGTAGTTCTCAACCCTCCATAGTACATGTTGTAGTTCTCAACCCTCCATAGTACATGTTGTAGTTCTCAACCCTCCATAGTACATGTTGTAGTTCTCAACCCTCCATAGTACATGATGTAGATCTCAACCCTCCATAGTACATGTTGTAGATCTCAACCCTCCATAGTACATGATGTAGTTCTCAAGCCTCCATAGTACATTATGTAGTTCTCAACCCTCTATAGTACATGATGTAGTTCTCAACCCTCCATAGTACATTATGTAGTTCTCAACCCTCTATAGTACATGTTGTAGTTCTCAACCCTCCATAGTACATGTTGTAGATCTCAACCCTCCATAGTACATGTTGTAGATCTCAACCCTCCATAGTACATGTTGTAGTTCTCAACCCTCCATAGTACATGTTGTAGTTCTCAACCCTCCATAGTACATGTTGTAGTTCTCAACCCTCCATAGTACATGTTGTAGATCTCAACCCTCCATAGTACATGTTGTAGTTCTCAACCCTCCATAGTACATGTTGTAGTTCTCAACCCTCCATAGTACATGTTGTAGTTCTCAACCCTCCATAGTACATGTTGTAGTTCTCAACCCTCCATAGTACATGTTGTAGATCTCAACCCTCCATAGTACATGTTGTAGTTCTCAACCCTCCGTAGTACATGATGTAGTTCTCAACTCTCCATAGTACATGTTGTAGTTCTCAACCCTCCATAGTACATGTTGTAGATCTCAACCCTCCATAGTACATGTTGTAGATCTCAACCCTCCATAGTACATGATGTAGTTCTCAACTCTCCATAGTACATGTTGTAGATCTCAACCCTCCATAGTACATGATGTAGATCTCAACCCTCCATAGTACATGTTGTAGATCTCAACCCTCCATAGTACATGATGTAGTTCTCAACTCTCCATAGTACATGTTGTAGATCTCAACCCTCCATAGCACATGATGTAGTTCTCAAGCCTCCATAGTACATGTTGTAGTTCTCAAGCCTCCATAGTACATGTTGTAGATCTCAACCCTCCATAGTTCATGGTGTAGATCTCAACCCTCCATAGTACATGTTGTAGTTCTCAACCCTCCATAGTACATGTTGTAGATCTCAACCCTCCATAGTACATGATGTAGTTCTCAACTCTCCATAGTACATGTTGTAGATCTCAACCCTCCATAGTACATGATGTAGTTCTCAACCCTCCATAGTACATAGTGTAGTTCTCAACCCTCCATAGTACATGATGTAGTTCTCAACCCTCCATAGTACATAGTGTAGTTCTCAACCCTCCATAGTACATGATGTAGATCTCAACCCTCCATAGTTCATGGTGTAGATCTCAACCCTCCATAGTACATAGTGTAGTTCTCAACCCTCCATAGTGCATGATGTAGTTCTCAACCCTCCATAGTACATGATGTAGTTCTCAACCCTCCATAGTACATAGTGTAGTTCTCAACCCTCCATAGTACATGTTGTTGATCTCAACCCTCCATAGTGCATGATGTAGTTCTCAACCCTCCATAGTACATAGTGTAGTTCTCAACCCTCCATAGTACATGATGTAGTTCTCAACCCTCCATAGTACATGATGTAGTTCTCAACCCTCCATAGTACATAGTGTAGTTCTCAACCCTCCATAGTACATGATGTAGTTCTCAACCCTCCATAGTACATAGTGTAGTTCTCAACCCTCCATAGTGCATGATGTAGTTCTCAACTCTCCATAGTACATGGTTTAGTTTTCAATTCTCTCACTCTGACTCTTCTTTGTCTCCCAGTCTCTCTCTCTCAACTGACTGACAAAACATTATCTGAGCACAGGTGCAGCGTGGGCAAAATGAACGAATCATATGAAACATGTTACTGTAATAATGAGGTGTGAAACCTCCTCGTGTTTACATCCTCCCTCCAGAACCACAACAGGAAACATTAACAGGTTTTGCCCTCTGGTATCACTGAGTAACTAACTACTAACACATAAAGTGTGAAACTAATGTGTCATTATCAGGGAACACATTCAAACCATGCTTTAACCCCTATTAACACACTTCCTGCTCTTCACAAATGGTTAACTTTACACATAAACAGCTAATAACAGGCCATTTAAACAGGGGGTTTTCTGCACATTTACAGTGTTTTAGTGTATTGGAATGTGTTGGCTGAATGGTAGAGTTTGAACATTTAACTGCAGCGAAGCAGTGCAGGTCTTCTCTGCTGCCCTTGACTGAGGAAGAGGTCAGACTGTGTTTTCACTGTTAAACGGAGCCTGAGGGGATGACTTCACAGGACAGGAGAGAACCCTTCTCTGTTCTGCCTATTCTCTGGGCATTGATGTGTGTAAGTGCGTGCGTGCGTGAGTATGTGTGTGTTAGTGTGTGTGTTTGTTATCCTCCTGTCCATGTACACAGCTGGTAACAAGGTGCAGGAGGATTGCAGCTGGGGGACCAAGACAGCGTAAACATGGCCTCACCTCTCTTCTCCTCTCTCTCCTCTCTCGTCTTCCTCCACCCCCCCTTCACATTGCCCTCTTGTATCCCTCTCTGCTTTTCTTCTCTCTCTCACCTTCCCCTCAATCGACACTCTCTCTCTCTTTCTCTCTCTCTGTCTCACCTTCCCCTCTCCTTCCTTCCTTCCTTCCTTCCTTCCTTCCTTCCTTCCTTCCTTCCTTCCTTCCTTCCTTCCTTCCTTCCTTCCTTCCTTCCTTCCTTCCTTCCTTCCTTCCTTCCTTCCTTCCTTCCTTCCTTCCTTCCTTCCTTCCTTCCTTCCTTCCTTCCTTCCTCCCTCCCTATCAACTCTCTCTCTTTCCTCTCCTCTCTCTCTCTCTCACATTCCCTCTCTCTCTCACATTCCCCTCTCCCCTTTCTTTTTCTCTCTCTTCTTTTTTCCATTTTCCATACAACAGCCTCTCCCCTCTGTTGTATGTTTGTTAAAGGCCTTGTTACTATTCTGATGGAGAAACAAGTCCTTCCAAAACCTCTCTCTCTCTCTCTTTCTCTCTCTCTCTCTCTTTCTCTCTCTCTCTCTCACACACTCTCTCACCTTCCCCTCTCAACTCTCTCTCTTCCCTCTCCTCTCTCTCTCTCTCTCACCTTCCCCTCTCCCCTTTCTTTCTCTCTCTCCTTTTTTCTCACTGTAACATGGCAGGATAAACAGATGCCATCACATCTGGAATGGATCTGCCAGAACCTTAATTGACTTGCAACATGGTTGTTTGCCTTCCACACAAGATGCATTACTTTCTCTCCACATTCCATCCACCAGATTCAAGAAGCACACTGGTTCCAGATCTATTAGTGCCGCCTTGTCAGTGGTGTGACAATGACCATAGGAGTTGGCAAGCCAGCACAAACAGGTCTGGGACCAGGCTAGCAGGCCAGGGATTGGATAGAGAATAATGAGGAAAGTTCAATTCCCTGAGCATGATCTCCATTCCTTATGAATGTCTCTGTCTATTATTAAAAATTAAATTCTTATACTAGACAAGAAACTAAAACGCCATTAAATATGACCACCCAGCCCTTGAAATGTGAAGGAAGAGGACCTTCTCATTCTTGGGGCAGGGGTGTGAAGGAAGAGGACCTTCTCATTCTTGGGGCAGGGGTGTGAAGGAAGAGGACCTTCTCATTCTTGGGGCAGGGGTGTGAAGGAAGAGGACCTTCTCATTATTGGGGCAGGGGTGTGAAGGAAGAGGACCTTCTCATTCTTGTGGCAGGGGTGTGAAGGAAGAGGACCTTCTCATTCTTGGGGCAGGGGTGTGAAGGAAGAGGACCTTCTCATTCTTGGGGCAGGGGTGTGAAGGAAGAGGACCTTCTCATTCTTGGGGCAGGGGTGTGAAGGAAGAGGACCTTCTCATTCTTGGGGCAGGGTTGTGAAGGAAGAGGTCCTTCTCATTCTTGGGGCAGGGGTGTGAAGGAAGAGGACCTTCTCATTCTTGGGGCAGGGGTGTGAAGGAAGAGGACCTTCTCATTCTTGGGGCAGGGGTGTGAAGGAAGAGGACCTTCTCATTCTTGGGGCAGGGGTGTGAAGGAAGAGGACCTTCTCATTCTTGGGGCAGGGGTGTGAAGGAAGAGGACCTTCTCATTCTTGGGGCAGGGGTGTGAAGGAAGAGGTGTTGAGTGATTACAGGGTGCTAATGGGCGAGGAAAGGAACGTGTGTCTAAGATCTTCTCTAACTGAGAACCACCTGTTCAGAATATGTTATAGTGTTATCCACCCAGCTCCTCTGTAGTGGGACTAATAGACCCAATGTAATCTCTACTTTGGCCTCATCTCTAACCTTAGTAACAGTAAAGAGTGAGAGGGAGAGGGAGAGGGAGAGGGAGAGGGAGAGGGAGAGGGAGAGGGAGGGAGAGAGAGAGAGAGAGAGAGATTTAGTGGGGAGGGGGGCGGGGGAGAGAGAAAGAGAGAGTGAGTGTGTGGGGAGGGGGGGGAAGAGAGAGTGAGTAAGTGAGTGAGTGAGTGAGTGAGTGAGTGGAGAGGGGGGGCTGGGGAGAGAGAGAGTGAGTGGGGAGAGGGGGGGTGGGTAGAGAGAAAGAGAGAGAGAGTGAGTGGGGAGGTGGCGCAGGGGAGAGAGAAAGAGAGAGAGTGAGTGAGTGGGGGGGGCTGGGGAGAGAGAAAGACAGAGAGTGAGTGAGTGGGGAGGGGGGCAGGGGAGAGAGAAAGAGAGAGTGATTTAGTGGGGGGATAAAGAGAGAGAGGGGAGGGGGGGCAGGGGAGAGAGAGAGAGTAGGAAAAATAGTGAGTGAAGAAAAAAGTGAATCTCAACAAGCAGCAGCACCAAATGGTGTGTTTAATTCATCTCCAATCCTCCCACACAAAACAGGCCATTTGTATGTTAAAGAAGGGAGAAGGGAGGGGGTGGGGGACGTCCGACATGAGGGAGTGCCCCTAGTTGCCCTCAGCAGCCACCAATCTGTTGCCTACTGCTGACTGGTAATAGTGGCGTTTTGATAGCGAGACGCGCTGTTGGAGCCTGGGTGGAGGGTTGGAGGACCATGGGTGGATAGACAGAGAGACAGAGACATAGGGGGTGTCATGAGCATACAGGGGTATGGGGGAGAGATGAAGATGGGAAAGGGGGGACATTGAAACGGGCAGAGGGGGGAGATTGAAAGTGGGAGAGGGGAAAGCAGGGGGAGACGGGGAGGGGGCCATGAGGAGGGCAGGGGCCATGAGCTATGATGTCTTCTCCTTTGTTCCCCATTATCTGCTTAAACACACAAACTCCTCATTCTGCTGTTCGACACTCAGCTCACTCTGCTCTTCCAGTCTGCTCAGAGACAGATGGCTGAGAACCCCTCCCAGCACAACACTATGGCACACACACACAGATACACATACAGACAAACATACAGATACATTCTCAGACACTCACATCCCACACTATGGTACTCAACATTCACACTTATATGGTCACATACGCATAGACCACACACATACAATAAATGCATCCCAATACTTTAAACACAATACCAGTCAAAAGTTTGGACACAAAATACTCATTCAAGGGTTTTTCTTTATTTTGACTATTTTCTACATTGTAGAATAATAGTGAAGACATCAAAACTATGAATTAACACATATGGAATCATGTAGTAACCAAAAAAGTGTTAAACAAATATAAATATATTTTATATTTGCGATTCTTCAACGTAGCCACTCTTTGCCTTGATGATAGCTTTGCACACTCTTGGAATTCTCTCAAACAGCTTCATGAGGTAGCCACTTGGAATGTATTTCAATTAACAGGTGTGCCTTGTTAAAAGTTCATTTGTGGAACTTCTTTCTTTCTTAAAGCGTTTGAGCCAATCAGTTGTGTTGTGACAAGGCAGGGGTGGTATACGGATGACAGCCCTATTTGGTCAAAGACAAAGTCCATATCATGGCAAGAACAGTTCAAATAAGCAAAGAGAAATGACAGTCCATCATTACTTTGAGACATTAAGGTCAGTCAATCAGGAAAGTTTCAAGAGCTTTGCAGTTGTGCAGTTGCAAAAACCATCAAGCGCTATGATGAAACTGGCTCTCATGAGGACCACCATGGGAAAGGAAGACCCAGAGTTACCTCTGCTACAGAGGATAAGTTCATTAGATTTACCAGCCTCAGAAAATGCAGCCCAATTAAATGCTTCACAGAGTTCAAGTAGCAGACACATCTCAACATCAACTGTTCAGAGAACCCTGCTTTAATCAGGCCTTCATGGTTGAATTGCTGCAAAGAAACCACTACTAAAGGACACCAATAAGAAGAAGAGACTTGCTTTGGCCAAGAAATATGAGCAATGGACATTAGACTGGTGGAAATCTGTCCTTTGTTCTGTCCAAATGTGAGACTTTTGGTTCCAACCGCTGTGTCTTTGTGAGACCATGAGTAGGTGAACGGATGATCTCTGCATGTGTGGTTCCCACCGTGAAGCATGGAGGAGGAGGTGTGATGGTGCTTTGCTGGTGACACTGTCTGTGATTTCTTTAGAATTCAAGGCACACTTAACCAACATGGCTACCACAGCATTCTGCAGCGATACGCCATCCCATCTGGTTTGCGCTTAGTGGGACTATCATTTGTTTTTCAACAGGACAATGACCCAACACACCTTCAGGCTGTGTAAGGGCTAATTGACCAAGAAGGAGAGTGATGGAGTGCTGCATCAGATGACCTGGCCTAAACAATCAACCAACCTCAACCCAACTGAGATTGGTTGGGATGAGTTGGACCGCAGAGTGAAGGAAAAGCAGCCAACAAGTGCTCAGCATATGTGGGAATTAATTTCAAGACTGTTGGAAAAGCATTCCAGGTGAAGCTAGTTGAGAGAATGCCAAGAGTGTGCAAAGCTGTCATCAAGGCAAAGGGTGGCTAGTTTGAAGAAACTAACATATAAAAAATATTTTGATTTGTTTAACACTTTTTTTGGTTACTACATGATTCCATATGTGTTATTTCATAGTTTTGATGTCTTCACTATTATTCTACAATGTAGAAAATAGTCAAAATAAAGAAAAACCATTGAATGAGTAGCTGTGTCCAAACCTTTGACTGGTACATTTGAACATCTTGGCCATGTTCTGTTATAATCTCCACCCGGCACAGCCAGAAGAGGACTGGCCACCCCTCATAGCCTGGTTCCTCTCTAGGTTTCTTCCTAGGTTTTGGCCTTTCTAGGGAGTCTTTCCTAGCCGCCGTGCTTCTACACCTGCATTGCTTGCTGTTTGGGGTTTTAGGCTGGGTTTCTGTACAGCACTTCGAGATATTAGCTGATGTACGAAGGGCTATATAAAATAAACTTGATTTGATTTGTACTGTATATCAAACAAGACTTTAATCAAATCTATCAAACAAGATACATAAACAATCTAATTATACATGTTCCATTGAACTTATATAAGTTTTTCTTTACTATACAAGTGGCTAGAAGACATTTCTACTTCCTCAAACAGTCATTATATTGAATTGTTTGAACATCAGCATTCATCAATTTACATGACATCCAATCTTCAGATGGAAAACAGCAACACAAACTGTTGATTTTTCAAAGAAGATAAGATGAGTTTTGGAAAACACATTTTTCTCAGTAATTGCTCATCAGCCAGGGCAGGACAATCCACCTCTCACTCAATCAGGCTGAGCTGATGACTTCAACAATGGAAAAGCTAAGGACCTCTCCAAAGCTAAGGACCTCTCCAATACATCAGCCGACACTCAGCAGGTTTCGCCTCACACAGTTCTGCTCTCTCAGAATAACCCTGGTCTTCTCAGAATAATTCACTGTGGAAATGTTTTGACTCAATTATGTTTCTAGGTTCCAGTTTTGATTGCTGCTTTGTTGGGTGAAAGAGATGGGGGGGGAGGGATTATTTGTTTTCTGTATTTCTTTCTCATTATTTCTCTCATCAAACTCCTACACCGTGAACTTTCACCCCAGCATGTTGTTCTAAACAAGCACCTGGACACGTTCTTCCTCAAATCAATTATACTCCCTTAATCCATGTTACTATGTACATTACAGAATTTACACACAGAATGAGTGTGTGTGTGTGTGTGCATGCGTGTGTGTGTGTTCGTGCCTGTTTGAGTGCTTGTGACCCTGTGTGCCTTGTCACACTCATCAAGTTTATTTTCATCGCAGCAGGAGAGAGAATCTTTAGTCACTGCAGAGGCAGAGCATACTGAATGAACCTACTTCACTCTGTGGATTCTACAATGTGTGTCTACACACTTTCATCTCAACCAGGAACAATAGGGCATAAATATTTGTTACATACCGATGAGATCAAGTGATGCCTGTGTGTGGGCCACAGTACTAGATGTGTGTGGCTGTGTTGTGTAAGTGAAGCTGAGAGTGTGATAGTATGGTGATGGTATCTAACCACCGGTCGTGACAGGCTTCGTTTCACTTTCCCTTAGGTAAACATTCCAATTGTATCTCTCTGTCCGTGTCCTTCTGTTCATGTCTGTGTAGCACCATGCCCATCCCACCAATCCACTCGGCCTGCCGGCCACTCCGCTGGGCCTCATAAAGCTGTGGTGGAGCTGTGGTGCAGCTGGCCCAGAACACAACTGATGAGGGGGCTTTCATCCTTTCATCCTCTCTTTCCATTTAGCCTTTATCTTTGATGAGGGGAATCAGAGATAAGGCTGGACTTTGCCATGAGAAAACAGAGGGAGACACATGAAGCCGGAGAGGAGGAAAGGAGGAGGAGAGGAGGAGGATGTAGGTGTTCTGTTTCAGGCTCCTGCCGGACTTAGTGAGGAAAGGTTGTGAAAATAACACTGGAGTCAAAGTCTGAGACCCATGCGTGAAATCGCCAACAGAGGGATTATTTGAGACTGTGAAAGGAGCATTAGAGTGGCGGGCGGGCTGGTAGGAGGACCCCCCCTTCATAGAGGTATGCGTGAGCCGACCCAATGCTGCAAAAGTGCTACAGAAGAAAGTCTGTTCCACTTTTGAGCGAGAGGGGGTTTCAAGGATGAGGGTTTAAGGATTCTTTGAGAGTGACCTCATAAACATTCCTTAAGATGAAGAGAGAGGAAAATAAAATACAATATGGCTTTATTCCAAAAACACACAAAACTGAAAAGTTAGTGGGGAAAAGCATTTGAGATTTAGGTTTCACTGCTGCGTGGCCTTAGGTGGCTTGTGAGGGATGTCGTCACGCAAACTAGACGATAGACACTGTATGAAATTCAAATGTATGATCCCACTTGCCATCTTTGATGGGTTGAAGAAAACATTATATGATCAGTCCCTGAACAAACCTCCATGTCTGAATAATATCATACAATATACATTTACAGTATAGTACACTTGTACATTTAGGCTATATACAGTACATCTGTATACATTTATAGTCCACTTACATTATACTACACTTTGAGCAATGGAGACAGTAGTACCACCAGCAAATCTTTTCAAATATATTCAATAAAACATTTTATCTAAAGCCTCATTGGTTTTTGCATCTGTAACCTTTCTCTGTGCAGACGTATCGAACTGGACTGCGTTGTTTGCTGTGACATTTTCTGACATTTGAGCATATGAACAAACATTTCAGATGGGACAAGAATATATAATCTGGACTAGCATCAAGATAATCCCCAAAACTAACAGTGAAGTCTGTGCTTGTGTGGCTAGGATCGATATAATAGACAAGCCACTCTTTTCACAGTTGAATAACAGGTTGGTGGGGTAAACAAGCCTTCTGTTCAGGCAGATGGACGCACGCACACATACGCACGCACGCGCACACACACGGATAGACGGAAAGACAGACAGTGGCCCTCTGCTCGTCACAGGGAAAGACATATACAGTGCCTTCGGAAAGTATTCAGACCCCTTGACATTTTCCACATTTTGTTACGTTACAGCCTTATTCTAAAATGGATTAAATCATTTTTATTCCTTATCAATCTACACACAATACCCTATAATGACAAAGCGAAAAACTGGTTTTTAGAAAGGTTTGCAAATAAATAAACTATAAATAAATAAAAAACATAACTATATTATTTACATAATTATTCAGACCCTTTGCTATGAGACTCGTAATTGAGCTCAGGTGCATCCTGTTTCCATTGCTCATCCTTGAGAAGTTTCTACAACTTGATTGGAGTCCACCTGTGGTAAATTCAGTTGATTGGACATTATTTGGAAAGGCATAGAACTGTCTACATAAGGTCCCACAGTTGAAGGTGCATGTCAGAGCAAAAACTAAGTCATGAGGTCGAAGGAATTGTCCGTAGAGCTCCGATACAGGATTGTGTTGAGGGACAGATCTAGGGAATGGTACCAACAAATGTCTGCAGCATTGAAGGTCCACAAGAACACAGTGGCCTCCATCATTCTTAAATGAAAGAAGTTTGGAACCACCAAGACTCTTCCTAGAACTGTCCGCCGGCCAAACTAAGCAATTGGGGGAGAAGGACCTTGGTCAGAGAGGTGACCAAGAACCCGATGGTCACTCTGACAGAGCTCCAGAGTTCCTCTGTGGAGATGGGAGACATTTCCAGAAGGACAACTATCTCTGCAGCACTCCACCAATCAGGCCTTTATGGTAGAATGGCCAGACGGAAGCCACTCCTCAGTAAAAGGCACATAGCAGCCCGCTTGGAGTTTGCCAAAAGGCACCTAAAGGACTCTCAGACCATGAGAAACAAGATTCTCTAGTCTGATGAAACCAAGATTGAACTCTTTTGTCTGAATGCCAAGCGTCACGTCTGGAGGAAACCTGGCACCATCCCTAATGTGAAGCATGGTGGTGGCAGGATCATTCTGTGGGGATGTTTTTCAGAAGCGGGGATTGAGAGACTAGTCAGGATAGAGGGAAAGATGAACGGACCAAAGTACAGAGAGATCCTTGATGAAAACCTGCTCCAGAGCGTTCAGGACCTCTGACTAGGGCGAAAGTTCACCTTCTAACCAGACCCTAAGCACACATACAAGACAATGCCGGAGTGGCTCTGGGACTCTGAATGTCCTTGAGTGTCCGTACTTGAACCCGATCTAACATCTCTGGAGAAACCTGAAAATAGCTGTGCAGCGATGCTCCCCATCCAACCTGACAGAGCTTGAGAATCCAACCTGCAGAGAAGAATGGGAGAAACTCCCCAAATACAGATGTGCCAAGCTGTAGCGTCATACCCAAGAAACTCGAGGCTGTAATCACTGCCAAAGGTGCTTCAACAAAGTACTGAGTAAAGGGTCTGAATACTTTTGTAAATGTGATATTTATGTTTTTAAAAAATTATACATTTGCAAGAAATTCTAAAAACCTGTTTTTGAATTGTTAATATGGGGTATTGTGTGTAGATTGATGAGGGGGGAAAACAATGTAATCAATTTTAGAATTAAGCTGTACCATAACAAAATGTGGAAAAAGTCAAGGGGTCTGAATACTTTCTGAATGCACTGTACATATAACAGACATGTACATATAACATACATCTACGTATAACATACATCTACATATAACATACATCTACATATCACATCTACGTATAACATACATCTACATATAACATACATCTACATATAACATACATCTACATATCACATCTACGTATAACATACATCTACATATAACATACATCTACATATCACATCTACGTATAACATACATCTACGTATAACATACATCTACATATCACATCTACATATAACATACATCTACATATCACATCTACGTATAACATACATCTACATATAACATACATCTACATATCACATCTACGTATAACATACATCTAAGTATAACATACATCTACATATCACATCTACGTATAACATACATCTACATATCACATCTACGTATAACATACATCTACATATCACATCTACGTATAACATACATCTACGTATAACATACATCTACATATCACATCTACGTATAACATACATCTACGTATAACATACATCTACATATCACATCTACGTATAACATACATCTACATATAACATACATCTACATATCACATCTACGTATAACATACATCTACGTATAACATACATCTACATATCACATCTACGTATAACATACATCTACATATAACATACATCTACATATCACATCTATGTATAACTTACATCTACATATAACATACATCTACATATAACATACATCTACATATCACATCTACGTATAACATACATCTACATATAACATCTACGTATAACATACATCTACATATAACATACATCTACATATCACATACATCTACGTATAACAGACATGTACATATAACAGACATCTACATACAACAGACATCTACGTATAACAGACATGTACATATAACAGACATTACATACAACAGACATCTACGTATAACAGACATGTACATATAACAGACATCTACATATAACAGACATCTACATACAACAGACATCTACGTATAACATACATCTACGTATAACAGACATATACATATCACATCTACGTATAACAGACATGTACGTACAACAGACATCTACATACAACAGACATGTACGTATAACAGACATCTACGTATAACAGACATGTACGTACAACAGACATCTACGTATAACAGACATCTACGTATAACAGACATCTACGTATAACAGACATATACATATCACATCTACGTATAACAGACATATACATATCACATCTACGTATAACAGACATGTACGTACAACAGACATCTACATACAACAGACATGTACGTATAACAGACATCTACGTACAACAGACATGTACGTACAACAGACATGTACGTACAACAGACATCTACATATAACAGACATGTACATATAACATACATCTACATATAACAGACATATACATATCACATCTACGTATAACAGACATGTACGTATAACAGACATCTACGTACAACAGACATGTACGTATAACAGACATCTACGTACAACAGACATGTACGTACAACAGACATCTACGTACAACAGACATCTACGTACAACAGACATCTACGTACAACAGACATCTACGTATAACATACATCTACGTATAACAGACATATACATATCACATCTACGTATAACAGACATGTACGTACAACAGACATCTACGTACAACAGACATCTACATATAACAGACATGTACGTATAACAGACATCTACGTACAACAGACATGTATGTATAACATACATCTACGTATAACAGACATGTACGTACAACAGACATCTATGTATAACATACATCTACGTATAACAGACATGTACGTACAACAGACATCTACGTACAACAGACATGTACGTACAACAGACATCTACGTACAACAGACATCTACGTACAACAGACATCTACATATAACATACATCTACGTATAACATAAATCTACGTATAACAGACATGTACATATCACATCTACGTATAACAGACATGTACGTACAACAGACATCTACGTATAACAGACATGTACGTACAACAGACATCTACGTACAACAGACATCTATGTATATGTAACAGTATAACTTTAGTACGTCCCCTCGCCCCGACCCGGGCGCGAACCAGGGACCCTCTGCACACATCAACAACAGTCACCCACGAAGCATCGTTACCCATCGCTCCACAAAGGCCACGGCCCTTGCAGAGCAAGGGGCAACACTACTTCTAGGTTTCAGAGCAAGTGACGTAACTGATTGAAATGCTACTAGCGCGTACCCGCTAACTAGCTAGCCATTTCACATCCGTTACACTCACCCCCCTTTCAACCTCCTCCTTTTCCGCAGCAACCAGTGATCCGGGTCAACAGCATCAATGTAACAGTATAACTTTAAACCGTCCCCTCGCCCCGACACGGGCGCGAACCAGGGACCCGCTGCACACATCAACAACTGACACCCACGAAGCGTCGTTACCCATCGCTCCACAAAAGCCGCGGCCCTTGCAGAGCAAGGTGCAACACTACTTCTAGGTTTCAGAGCAAGTGACGTAACTGATTGAAACGCTACTAGCGCGTACCCGCTAACTAGCTAGCCATTTCACATCCGTTACATATAACATACATCTACGTATAACAGACATGTACATATCACATCTACATATAACAAACATGTACGTACAACAGACATCTACGTGTAACAGACATGTACGTACAACAGACATCTACGTACAACAGACATCTACGTACAACAGACATCTATGTATAACATACATCTACGTATAACAGACATGTACATATCACATCTACATATAACAGACATGTACGTACAACAGACATCTATGTATAACATACATCTACGTATAACAGACATGTACGTACAACAGACATCTACGTACAACAGACATCTATGTATAACATACATCTACGTATAACAGACATGTACGTACAACAGACATCTATGTATAACATACATCTACGTATAACAGACACGTACGTACAACAGACATCTACGTATAACAGACATGTACGTATAACAGACATCTACATACAACAGACATCTACGTATAACATACATCTACGTATAACAGACATATACATATCACATCTACATATAACAGACATGTATGTATAACAGACATGTATGTACAACAGACATCTACGTACAACAGACATCTACATACAACAGACATGTACATATAACAGATATCTACGTACAACAGACATGTACGTATAACAGACATCTACGTACAACAGACATCTACATACAACAGACATGTACATATAACAGATATCTACGTACAACAGACATGTACGTATAACAGACATGTACATACAACAGACATATACATATCACATCTATGTATAACAGTGACAGTGAGAGAGACAGGAATGGCTAACACCCAAATGATCTAGGGTTGAACCGGATGTGGACGTGATGTGGGATTTGGACATGAAGCTAGGGTTAGGGGTAGAGCTAGAGCTAGGTAGTCATGTTCACATTGCAGTTCAACCCTAACCTTAGCCTCAACCACAACACTTACCCAAATAATAATTTACCAAGAGTTTTGCAACCGTAATCAAACTTTTGTTTTTACCCTACTTTTCTCCTTGATCCGGTTTTCCCTTTGACCCAAGGTGCAGGGCCCCGGCTCCGGCTCCGGCTCCGGTCCGGCTCACTTTAACTGCTGCATGTGTGTTTGTGTACTTCTTCTGGTGGCTATGAACATACAGTAATATTTCTGTTGTCTGTTACAATGTGTTATTTACACATGCTGTGTGTGTGTGTCACATTCTTGGGGGCAACAGCAGGCCCTCAACTGTCTGGGCTCCACTACAACAAAGGGCTCTGGTTTCCTCACTGGGCATGCTCCACAGCCCTGTCGTAAACAGCACAGGATTAGACAATCAGCATTTGTGTCTTCTTGTTTTTCTTTTGGGATGACACCACCAAAATGGACACCTTTTGTTTGGACAATATTCTGCAGTTGGTAACTGTGGTGGCTAAGCTAACCTATGTGTGCTGCTTCTAGAAGTTAACAGAGAGAGAGGAGGAGGGGTCATGTACTAACGACCAGTTCTTCTTCTTCCACAAATGATGAGTAAACAACCAGCTCTGATAAACAGTCGTTTTCTGGCTGGGTATGACCTAAATCCAACAGATCCATTTGGCTTGGTCACTGAGAATATATCACAACATTGGCTTGGTCGTTTCCCTCCCCATGAGCTTGAGAATGGAAAGGCATCTGTAAATGATTAGTGAGTTTGTGGAGTGTTGGATGGATGTATACAGCCAGCCCAGGGGTGGATATATAGAGTCACAGTGAAAGGTAGCAGAATAAATGAAGCTGGTCATTAACCCCACTGGACCACCACTAGACATGCACTGATACTTCTGCAGGGAAAGGGGGGGGGGGGGGGGGGGGGATAATGAGGGAGTGTGAAAGATTGCTCTTACTATGGGGAAACACCCAGTCATTTCAATATCCTAGTTAATCCAATCAGAACGTCTAACGGTTGGAGATTTAACAATGGAACCCTAACCAGAGTGGACATAATACCTGAGTAATATAGCAATGTGTTTAAATCCACTCCATAGACCTCCTCCAGTCCAGCATCTGGTAGCTATCCAGGCCATTGAGGAGGCCATGCATTGAACCTGATCTAACTACTGTATAGAAATACAATTATTCTAGTTGATTTTGTTGACTAATTGGGTTACATAGTGTTCTGTTTATAAAAAATAATAAAAATACTGTGCATAAAGTACATAAATCCAACAAGTATACTGTATACATCCAATCATTATCAAATATGTAGGCTTTCCTCCCGAACAAATACTAAACGTATGAGCCAGACCTGCGTTAAAATACTATTTCAGGTATTTCAATTACTTCAAACACATTTCAAAATAAGTATTCAGACCACCTTTCTTTTTTTTTTTTAAACAGTAGTTGAATATTGGAATATATTAGTTAAATACTATTTTGAAATACTCAAATACACAGACTCAAATGCACTCCCATGCATTTCACCCAGGTATTTTAAAATAGTATTTTAAATAAGTATTTGAAAATACTTTCAAAAACTATTTGGTAGACTATTTTTTTTTTTTTTTTTTTACAATTAACTATTCAAATACAACATATATATATATATATATATATATATATAATATATAGTATTTCAATAAATACTCGGACACAGGGGGCAAATTGTGTCAAAAACAATCACACCATGGGTGGGTGGGTGGGTTACATGCTGACCCTTATAAGAAAAAGTCATACAGGACTCAAACCTTTGTGCAGGAATCCTGTAAGAATGACAAAATCCTGCAGGAAAAATCCCTGATGCTCCTGCACAACTCCTGCAGAAGTATGACTTGTCCTGCAGAAATGTTGACAATCTTGCACAAAGATGGCAATTCCTGAAGGACCATGACATGAATCCTGAAGGATCGAAACCTGCAGGATATGGTAATTCCTGAAGGACCAAGTAAACTCCTGCAGGAATCCTTCAGGTATGAAACCTGCCGTATTTTTATATTCCTGCAGTATATGTTTATTCCTGCAGGACTAAGTCAATTCCAGGTTGAATACCACAGAACCAAAACTTGCAGGATTTTGATATTCTTGCAGGATATGGCAATTGCTTCAGGACCTGGCAATTCCTGCAAGTAAATACCAGCATGATTCCTGCAGAATTTAGATATTTTATCATATAGTCAAACTGCTGAAGGAGGCGATAGATTGTATATGGAGATGAGTGCACATAATTTTGTATATCCCAAAAAACTTGGTTTTAACTGTCCTTTACAATTTACAACAAGAAGAGGAAAGGTCATGTGGCATCTTGGTCACCATAGCAACAGTTGACAGGTTGGCAGTTGAGGAAATGGCTGTCAGGCAGTTTAGCTAGTTCAACTACTGCTAATAAAAACAAAAATCACAGGCAAGGAGTCAGAGAAGCATACTAAAACTACAAGAAATTTCTATATGAACATGTTAGGGGGTAGCATAGTTATTTTTTATATGTTGCGTTTTCAGAATATTTTTTATGAGTAAGTTAGCAAACTTAGCTAACGTGTTCGCTACCACTGGCTGCTAGCTGGCTAGCTCTGACAAAAACAAAACGTTTAAAACTTTTGCTTCCATGGAAATTGACAAATGATGTTTGATATCCCTCTTGCTATGTCTCTTTAGTACTGTTGTCACAAGTTTTTTAAGGGTTTTGAAATGGATGGTGATAGATTATATTTTTTAAATGTCTAGGCTAGCACTTGATGACATTATCCAAGTCACATGGCCGATCATGACCTGTCACGTAAATAAGGAAGTGATTGCATTTACAGTTGAAATCGGAAGTTTACATGCAGCTTAGCCAAATACATTTAAACTGAGTTTTTCACAAGTCCTGACATTTAATCAGAGTAAAAATTCCCTGTCTTAGGTCAGTTAGGATCACCACTTTATTTTAAGTATGTGAAATGTCAGAATAACAGTAGAAAGAATGATTTATTTCAGCTTTTATTTCATTCATCACATTTCCAGTGGGTCAGAAGTTTACATACACTCAATTAGTATTTGGTAGCATTGCCTTTAAATTGTTTAACTTGGGTCAAACGTTTCGGATAGCCTTCCACAAGCTTCCCACAATAAGTTCGGTGAATGTTGGCACATTCCTCCTGACAGAGCTGGTGTAACTGAGTCAGGTTTGTAGGCCTCCTTGCACGCACATGCTTTTTCAGTTCTGCCCACAAGTTTTCTATAGGATTGAGGTCAGGGCTTTCTGATGGCCACTCCAATACCTTGACTTTGTTGTCCTTAAGCCATTTTGCCACAACTTTGGAAGTATGCTTGGGGTCATTGTTCATTTGGAAGACCCATTTGTGACCAAGCTTTAACTTCCTGACTGATGTCTTGAGATGTTGCTTCAATATATCCACATAGTTTTCCATCCTCATGATGCCATCTATTTTGTGAAGTGCACCAGTCCCTCCTGCAGTAAAGCACCCCCACAAATGATGCTGCCACCCCCGTGCTTCACGTTTGGGATGGTGTTCTTCGGCTTGCAAGCCTCCCCCTTTTTCCTCCAAACATAACGATGGTCATTATGGCCAAACAGTTATATTTTTGTTTCATCAGACCAGAGGACATTTCTCCAAAAATTACAATCTTTGTTCTCATGTGCAGTTGCAAACCATAGTATGGCCTTTTTATGGCGGTTTTGGAGCAGTGGCTGAGCGGCCTTTCCGGTTATGTCGATATAGGACTCATTTTACTGTGGATATAGATACTTTTGTACCTGATTACTCCAGCATCTTCACAAGGTCCTTTGCTGTTGTTCTGGGATTGATTTGCACTTTTCACACTAAAGTACGTTCATCTCTAGGAGACAGAACGCGTCTCCTTCTTGAGCGGTATGACGGCTGCGTGGTCCTATGGTGTTTACACTTGCGTACCGTTGTTTACACAATTGAACGTGGTACCTTCAGGCATTTGGAAATTGTTCCCAAGGATGAACCAGACTTGTGGAGGTCTACAATTTTTTTCTGAGGTCTTAGCTGATTTCTTTTGATTTTCCCATGATGTCAAGCAAAGAGGCACTGAGTTTGAAGGTAGGCCTTGAAATTCATCCGCAGGTACACCTCCAATTGACTCAAATTATGTCAATTAGCCTATCAGAAGCTTCTAAAGCCATGACATCATTTTCTGGAATTTTCCAAGCTGTTTAAAGGCACAATCAACTTAGTGTATGTAAACGTCTGACCCACTGGAATTGTGATACAGTGAATTATAAGTGAAATAATCTGTCTGTAAACAATTGTTGGAAAAATTACTTGTGTCATGAACAAAGTAGATGTCCTAACCGACCTGCCAAAACTATAGTTTGTTAACAAGAAATGTGTGGAGTGTAAGTGTATGTAAACTTCTGACTTCAACTGTAAATAGTAAAGAGGGGTTTAAAACATTGTTTATCTACTTTCACTGAAATGTATTGTCTCAATTGAATATACAAATAGTTTGACTTAAATAGAAATTGATATTAACATGACTTTCTCTCTATTTAACTTTTAGCTTGCTACGACAGTTTCCTCACCACCGCCATGTGAGTTCTTTCCCCTTACAGCTTAGACTACAGGGAGCACAGAAAACACACACACACACCTAGCATTTCACTGTAATTATTTACCTTCTATTTAGCAGAAGGCCACCACACCATATTAGAGCTGGTAAGTGCATGAGAAAACAATACATTTACTAATCTATTTCTGATTATTTGTCTCATTTGCAGCTCCATTAGTCCAGTAGTCTACTAGTTAAGGGTTAGTAGGTTGTATTTTACAAGTACAGTATATAATTTGTTCTATTTTGTCTCTTTTTTTATGTAACACACACGCACACAGATGTTCTTGCAGTTATATTCTGAACTCTGCCCCTCTCATCTCTCTCCTCTCCTCCCCAGTTAAGACAGAGCCTGTAAACAACAGTGAGACTGACTACCACAGAAGGCAGCACTAGACAGCCATGCAGGCCAAGGTAACAGCACACACAGTTTCAGCCTCTCATTTCTCCCTTTAAAAAAAGAGCCTAGGGGCCTCCTGAGTGGCGCAGCGGTCTAAGGCACTGCATCACAATGCTAGAGGCGTTACTACAGTCCCGGGTTAATTCCCGGGCTGTGCCGCAACCGGCTGTGGCCGGGAGTCCCATAGGACAGTGCACAATTGGCCCAGCGTCGTCCGGGTTAGGGGAGGGTTTGACCGGTGGGGCTTTACTTGGCTCATCGCGCTCTAGCGACTCCTTGTGGCGGGCTGGGTGCCTGCAGGCTGACACCGGTAGGCAGTTGAACGGGGTTTCCTCACATTGGTGCGGCTGGCTTCCGGGTTAATCTGGCGGGTGTTAGGGAGTGCGGTTAGGCAGGTCACGCATGACTCCACTCTCTTCTCCCGAGCCTAACACATACGCATACCCACATACAGTATGTTGTTGGTGTTCCAGCCATATTAAAACCAACTATTACTAAGTTTACCATTGCAGACAACTGTTTAACTGCACACCAATGCACAAAAGCTGGTCATGTAATGTCACCATTACTCGCACTCTTGTTACAAAATATGCTTTTACCATGATCTGTCACACCCTGACCTTAGAGATCCTTTTTATGTCTCTATTTTGGTTTGGTCAGGGCATGAGTTGTGGTGGGCATTCTATGTTTTGTGTTCTATGTTTTCAATTTCTGTGTGTTTGGCCGGGTGTGGTTCTCAATCAGAGGCAGCTGTCTATCGTTGTCTCTGATTGAGAACCATACTTAGGTAGCCTTTTCCCACCTGTGTTTTGTGGGTAGTTGTTTTCTGTTTTGTGTTTCTGCACCAGACAGAACTGTTTCGGTTTCGTTCTTTCTCTTTGTTGTTTTTGTTATTCAGTGTTCAGTTTTATTAATAAATCATGAACACTTACCATGCTGCACTTTAGTCCACTTCTTCATGCAACGATGGCCGTTACATGATCCATGACAAATCATCTTTTATGCAGTGATGGTGAAATGGACAATCAAAGAATCAAAATTACCATGCAGTCTGTTGTATTGTGCTTTCTGTCCAATCTTTTGAAAGATTGTGGATTGTCCTAGATGAAATTCTCTGAAGGATGAGGAAGGGATCCAGCAGGTTTGTCCTACAGGAAAGTGGACCCAAAAATCCTGCGGAATACCTGCATGACTTCCTATACGGGATTTTCTGCAGGAGTTTTTTTGTGCAGGATTCCCAGAGGGGACTTAACATTTTTTTTCGATCACTAGGACTTTTTGGTAATTTAGATTCCCAATGCACTTGTTTTTTTTCCTCAATTTTTTTTGTGTATTCTGACATTTCAGGATAAATCTTATTATGTTAATAATGATTTATAAACAATGGTTTATAAATCAGCTCTCTAGCCTGCCTATCAACCTATGTTCCTTTGTATGAACTTGTGATAAAAATAAAAAGTTCAATACCATGACAAATATCTCCTTCCTTCTGGTCCTAGCTGAGGAAGTAAAGTGAAGAACAAGAAGAAGAGAAAGAACAAGAAGACCAAGAAGAAGAAGAAGAAGAAGAACCACCACCCGTGGGATTAAATGGTATTAACGTCCTTGTAATATCTATGACAGACAGAGGCACAGGGATGGGGAGTGATGCAGTGCTGGAGCCTGAGCTGTCTAGGGTTGAAACGACTGTAGCAAACACCCAGTAAACATCCATCAGATATTAGAGAGAGGGGGAGGAGAGAGAGAGAGAGAGAGAGAGAGAGAGAGAGAGAGAGAGAGAGAGAGAGAGAGAGAGAGAGAGAGAGAGAGAGAGAGAGAGAGAGAGAGAGAGAGAGAGAAAGCTCCTCATCACTGACCTCTCTAGACCCACAAATCTTCTCGCTTAATTGGAGATCGTCCCGTATCGATTTTCATCAGTCTCTTTATTTGCCGTAGCAGCCACACATAACCAGGGGACATTTAGTGTGCTTCTCACTGCTAAAATGTCCCATCTCTGAAATGCTATTAAATTGAATCATTGCAGAAAATGGTTTAAGTAAACATAGTAAACATATCACAGTTTTGGGGTGTCTTTTTGTAAGTCTTTTAGAAAAAATTGCTTTTCACTTCAGTCTTTTTGGTGTATTATTAGCTAGTCAGAATGCAATACTTTTATTTTTATGGGTAAATGTAACAGTAAATATACAGTTTCATGTAGTCTAATAGATGTTTTTATTATGTTTTTCAACATCTATAGCCAATATAAGTTAATTATTGCATTTACACTCAAATGCTTACAGTAGCCTACAATAGAAAACACACGTAAATTATGAGTCATTTCTTCTTTGCAAAAAGTGTTCTGTTTATTTAATTTTTTCATAGAATTTGTTTAAATCAAACACACTCATATGCAAGCAGACTGTTTTGATTGCAACTATATTTCAAAACCCAAAATAAACATTCACTAAATAAATACAACTTTTCCCCTGTGCTTCAAAGTGGTGTCTTTTTCTGAGCATATTTACATCATAAATAACTTTGGAGAAGCACAATTCAGAAAACGAACAAATCCAAACGTATAAATATAAGAGATATGGTAACCACATTTACAATAGAATCCAAGGGAACGTTTGAAATGTGTCACACTGCCTTCAAAACAGTATAATAAACATGATATGAAGGTTGTCACAAGCGTTAGTGAAAGGTAATGCAAGCATTAGCATGATCAGATGTGATGATGATTTAGGCTGTCTAAACGACTACCCAAACGGTTGGATTGCATATTGCTGCATGTATCATGACTTTGTGAAAAAATTTCATGAATTGTCATATAACTCATTATTATGGTACTAATAACTAACGTCATGTTGGTACAAGCAAGCGTTGCCACGGCATCATTCTGTATTATTAGACAGAAAGTGTCCTAACCGCTCTCCTTAACACTGTGCTAGTCAATCAACCACAGCAGAACACAACCTCTCCATTTCACCTCTCTTGATTTTTCCTTCATCTCATCAAATGTTCAATAAACAATGAGCATCTCTTTCCAGTACAATAACTGTACAATTACCCTTGTTGACAATTTAACAAGACATGCCTCGGAGATACACACACGTTCAACCTTATAAGCATGCTAACTCCCACCTCAGCCGTGTTAGCATGCTAACTCTCATGTCAGCCGAGTTAGCATGCTAACTCTCGCGTCAGCCGAAATAGCATGCTTACTCTCATGTCAGCCGAGTTAGCATGCTTACTCTCACGTCAGCCTTGTTAGCATGCTTTCTCTCACCTCAGCCTTGTTAGCATGCTAACTCTGACCTCAGCCTTGTTAGCATGCTAACTCCCACCTCAGCTTTGTTAGGATGCTAACTCCTACCTCAGTGTTTAGCTTGTAAGCATGCTAAATTCCCCCTCAGCGTTTACCACTACACCTGGCTAATGAGAAAATCCTCTTCATCATATTGACCTTTAGCCTCTAAGTAATCACACCTCAATAAGGTTGTTCATTAGAGGTTGTATATAATGTTGTTATCCTCACTGAGGTGACAGACCAAAGCACTAATAACTGTTGTTATCCACACCAACAAGACATTTAGCCCAAGTAGAGCTAGCTACCTGACAGTCCAGGTGAACTGCTGTATGTCTCAATGTAAATGTAGGCATATGTATCTCTTGCATGTATCCCTTAAATCCCCTCTTTGCTTTCTCTGAAAGTGTGGGTACACTTCCCTTAATCCATACCTTACCTACTGGGGAAAACATAGATAGAATGAATTTGCATAATCATTGATGTCTGTGAAGTTTTTTTGTGTCATTTTTGCTTAATCTCTATACTGCACACCTTTAATCATAGCTATGGGAAGTAGGGGTGCTGCAGTACCCCCTGAATTATTATCACAAAAGTAGTGCCCTGGGCCTTTACTAGTCCTGTATTAGCAAACAGATATAGCCGTCTGTAACACGGACAAAAAATATATCAATTTAACCAGGTCAGTTGACTTTAACTCTAGAGTTGTGTTGTGATAAGGGGATTCTGACCACCAACACTAAAAAGTGCACTGACGTTGAACCCTTCCCTGTTAACTCAAAACATATCCACAACCCTATCTTCAACCCTAGGGATGAGGTTCCCACAATGAAACTCCATTTCTGACAGTGCAAATGGAATAACGTAGCTCTGTAAAAACTAAAAGAAAAGGAAACACAAGAAGTAGGATAGGAAAAAGTATTTTTGCTGGATAAGATGCAGATGAGGCAGTCGAGGCTGGGCTATAGCATGGAGATTCCATGGATCTACAGTTTCTTCTTCATGTGTTTTAGTGTGCACCCGAAATGTCAACCTATTCCCTATGTAGTGCATTACTTTTGACCAGAGCCCTATGCAGGCTTTGGTCAAAAGTAGCATGCAGGGAAATGGCACCCTATTCCCTAATGTAGGGAATATGCTGACATTTTAGACTTGGTGTTTTTGGACAAGCGGGCGTTAGCTGCCGTTGGTGATGATGACGGAGGTCCCCTTGTGTCCCGGCCCCTGCTCTGCCTGCATGCGCAGGTGTGAAGTCACGTCGTAGTGGGTGGAGCCAGCGGAGGAACAGAAGTCCCTGAGGCTCTCGGTGTCATACAGGTGCTCCAGAGCGTAGCCCGTCAGGGAGTAGGTAGCAGCTTGCTTGTCCAGATAAGGCCTCCCCGTTTGGGTTTGGGGGTGGGAAGGGTAGAGGGCTGGGGCAGGGGTAGGGGAGGAGGATGAGCAGGGGCCTGGACGGCCAAGCTGGTGGTGCAGGGGCTGGGAGAGAGGGGACAGGTCTGTCTGTCCTGTCTGCTGGAGGTAGTTTTTGGGCTTGGGGAGGTGGTGGTCAGAGCCTGGGCTACTGAGCCTGGAGAGAGGGGCAGGGCTTGATCCGGGGCTGATCACCTGACCCAGGCCACGGCACAACACACTCTGTAGCACCCCCTGAGGGTAGTCGGTGGTGAAGCAGGGGCCGGGGCCCTTCGGGAGGCCGTTGGCAGGCCCTAGAGGAGTGTCAGTGTCTGGGTGGAGCTTGCTGCGGTGCTGCAGACGATTCTCCTCCTCCTTGATCATCTGCTGCGTGGCTCGGATCAGGGTCTCGATCTTGCTCGGCTCCTGGGGGCTGGCCCGGAAGTAGTCTGCGCGGTAACGGTCCCCAGAGTCGCTGGCGGAGCCCCCGTCTGGCGAGCTGACCACACTGTCTTGGTCCCATTGGCCACGGTCTGTAGAGGGAGGGACAGGACACTGATCTTAGAGCCAACAGGAAGCTATATCCAGGGCTAAGCAGAGTTAGCAGCATGTTATCTTACGTGTTAAAACTAACCTGTATTTTGCTGCTGACCTCTTCCATGTCACCATTGCAAAGAGGTTATAACCACAAGATTTTTCCCTGGTTAAATAAAGGTTAAATAAAGCAGAGGTGGGAGATCTGAAGAGTGAGCAGGCTTTTGTACCAACCCAAATCAAATCTGTGTGTCTTTGAGCCTGCAACAGTGGAGTTCACCCATCTCCAGCCTCCTACAGTAATACAAGCTAAAGGGCCAGGGATAGGGACTTACTATGCAGACTGTGGATGGATGTGATGTGGGGCACGCTGCTCTCATATCCCTCTCCATTCTCCAGGGATGAGGTCTTGGCCAGGGGCAGCACAGAGCGGGCAGCTCCCCACCACGCCTCTCTCCCACCCTGGGGAGCACCCAGGAAGTACCTCCCTGCCTCACAGCGGCCCCGCTCGCACGTCTGCTTGTGGCCGTGTGTGTCGAGGTGGGAGTGGCTGTCGCTGGAGGTGTGGTGGTGGTGTTGCTCCTCAGTGATTGGGAGGCTGTAGCAGAGGGGACGTGGCTCGGAGAACTGCCTGTAGGCACAGGAGGTGCCAAGCCCCTCACCGTGCTCCAGCAGCTGAGGGGAAGCAGAGTCTGTGAGGGGAGATCCGGCCCAAGGGCTGTCCTGGTCCGACTCTGACCGCTCGGCCTGGAAACCAGCGTACTGCAGAGATAAAGAGAGAGGGTGAGTGCGCGAGAGAGAGGGAGAGAGACAGGGCGAGAGAGGGAGAGAGACAGGGCGAGAGAGAGGAGAAATAAGAGTCATTACCTAGGTAATCAAGAAGTGATACATCAGGTATAAGCTACCTCCCATCACCTCTCATCACCTCCCATCACTGATAGATCATGCAGTATCCTGGCTCAAATAGAGAGAGTTGCCTCTGTGTGGGATGTGTACAGGACCAGTGCTTTATGTTCCTATAGAGCCTCACCTGTGTGTAGGGGGACAGTCGGGTCTTGGCCTTGGCTCGGGACACTCTGCTCTTGGGTGCTCTGCGGTTCTCAGTGAGGCTGGTGGGAGTACTGCTGAAGGGAAAGGAGGGCTTGGTGTCTGTCACCTGGTCCAGAGACAGCTGGAGTCCTTTATACTCAGTATCCCTGCAGAAACATACACATACAGTATGTACTGTAGATCATGTAGATCAGAGGTGTCCATCCCTGTTCCTGGAGAGCTACCTTCCTGTAGGTTTTCGCTCCAACCCCAGCTGTAACTAACCTGGTTCAGCTTATCAATCAGGTGTGCTAGATTAGGGTTGGAGTGAAAACCTACAGGATGTTAGCTCTCCAGGAACAGGGTTGGAGAGCCCTGATGTAGATACACAGATATATTCCTGATTTAACTATGTGTTAGGATTACATAAAGACCATCATTAAACAAGACAAGGCAGCTCCAATGTTACGACTGTTTATCCAAGTGTGGCTTGTGCTTTTGTTTACCTGGGTATTTTATTTTTTCACTCTCTGGGGGCACGTACCCACTAACATCTGTTTGGTAATTAAAGCATGGTGTGTGTGTGTGTGTGTGTGTGTGTGTGTGTGTGTGTGTGTGTGTGTGTGTGTGTGTGTGTGTGTGTGTGTGTGTGTGTGTGTGTGTGTGTGTGTGTGTGTGTGTGTGTGTGTGTGTGTGTGTGTGTGTGTGTGTGTGTGTGAGTGAGTGAGTGGAGTGAGTGAGTGAGTGAGTGAGTGAGTGAGTGAGTGAGTGAGTGAGTGAGTGAGTGAGTGAGTGAGTGAGTGAGTGAGTGAGTGAGTGAGTGAGTGAGTGAGAGCGGAAGAGAGCGGCTTTTGGAAGGACTTGTTTCTTCATCAGGACAGTAACAAGGCCTTTAACAAACATACAACAGAGGGGAGGTTGTTCGTTCAAATACACATGCGATTAAGGGCTATGTCTGGCTAAACCAAGCCCACAGGAACACCATGCCAGGAGACAGTACTTGGAAATGGGAATTGATTTCTCTGTAAATCAGGGGTGGACTGGCCAGCTGGCATTTCGGGCAAATGCCAGATGGGCTGGTACATTTTTAGCCGAGTGGGACTGTCCAACATGATTTATTTTCACAAAAAATAAGCATTATCTGGCTACTAATGTGCCATCAAGTGGAAAGAATGGGCCGGTGTAGGGCCATCAAGGAAGAAAATGTGCCAGTGTAGGGGCCTCAAGGAAGAAAATAGCCCAGTGTGTTAGAAATGCCAGGGCCGATTTAGTGTCCCAGTCCTCCCCGTATGGATTCTGTTCACTATGATGAATCAAGTTGGAGAAGATGGATGGAAAAATCTGGACATGGTTTACTCTGGCCAAACACTGATCCATCCTCCACACACACACAAACAGACACACACACCCCAAGCATGTGCACATGCTCACTCGCACACAGACACATATACAGGTACATGTCACACACAATCACAATCAAGAAATACACGTTCCATACAAACACCATCAAAAACATAAAGAATAGTATTCTCATAGGATCAGGTCAGGTCTCGCATTTCAGTGCATGACACACACACCAACTCCTTTACGTGATAAAGTGTTCGTGTCTCTCTGTAAACACAGAGTATTGCCTAAGAAAGGTCAGGGATCACAGTGACAGGCTCTGGCCAATAGGAAGGGACGGAAGGTGGAAGGGTTATCAGTACTAGCCAATAGGACGAGGCAGATAGGTTATCAGTACTAGTACACATAGAGGCAGTTCAACCAGAGGTGAACTCCTGCGTTCCTGTGTTCCCTACTAGCTGTGTGTTAATCAGTGTAGACTAGTACACCTCTACCTGCTACTGTGTGAATCACCTACCACTGCCTCTGATAACAACAGTGACAAAGGGGCTGTGATAGTTCTCTGATGAACTGTCTAAATCCGATGCCATTCTCTCAGAAATTTAGGGGGAAACAATGAACTCATTATTATCATTATTATTTAGCCTCAGACAAGACAGGAACACTCAGTGGATGACATTGTATTGTTATCTCTCTCTCTGCTAATGAACTGAGTTACTATGAATTCACTGACTGACTGATGCTATTCTCACAGATACGTTGAGGCAAACAACACGTTTGCACATTGTCTCATTACAGCTTAATGTCTCACACGATAAAACATCTCAACAAGGTCACAAGACGGTACTAATTGACTGTACAGTATGTGATTCAATCAAAATAAAACAATTGTTAAAAAAAAAAAGATCACATGGGGGGAATGAAAAATCTCCATCCAAACTTTAAACTCTCTACTCTCTCACCAAGCTGGCAGCCATAAACGCTCCTCATCTTTATGGCCTATCAATTAAAACCTCATAAACACCGTTATGGATATGGGGAGGGGGGTAGTCTGCGGCTGCGGCAGTGCGTGTCGAGTCATTTCCTTCTTCTCTCCTCTGTACGGAGAAGCCTCTTCTGCCTCCTCTGGCTAATGGAGTGTTTTATGGGCCTAATTAATTTACTGAAACAGTTTTACATCTGCAGCAATACACGTTACACACAGCAGCACACCAGGAAATAGGCTAAATATCCCATCCTAGAAGGCAGTGGCACCGTTTCCACAGACCTAACCGGAAGGTACAGATGTAGGATCTTAATTTGAGCCAGTTTGCTACAGCAGGAAAATAATCCTGCAGAAACAGGAAATGTGAATTATTATGTGGAATATAATTATACGATTTCTAAGTGGAAATTACAAACTTCAGAAGCCTTTTTAAACCTCAAATACATGACAAGTTTTACATTTCCTGCATTATAGGAAAGTTCTCCTGCAACAAGGTGATCAAATTAAGATTCTACATCTGTACTGAGCCAATACTAACACACAGAACCAATAGAGCTTGACTCAGACTATATCTATATCTATATCTGGACTGTTTGCAGTTCAGATGATAAAGCAAGTGCATGGCGAGTGAAAAGAGGTTTGAACGTTATGGTGACTTTTCCAGTGGAAAACTGGGTTGAAGCAAATTGTGTTGCTTATCAGTGCTCATGCATGACGGAGGCCCACACTTAGCTCAATACCACTGTCTGAGAAAGACAGTCCACCAGACCTGGGTTCAAACTGTATTAGTTTTCTTTCTAATACTTAAGCTTGACTGGATTGAGGTTTGCCAAGGCCAATAGAGACAATGGAATAGTGCCAACAGTGAAATCACTTCTATCTGACACCTCAGGCCAGGTTGACTCAACCAAACAAATTAAAACTATTAGGAAGAAAAAAAGACTTTGTGAACCCATGCTTGACTGAGACAGTTGACACAGTCTGCAGACAGACAGATGGACATGTTGTTCATTCCAGAGACACCTTGCCAACTGACTTTCCCTTCCTGGGTGAGGGTTCCAAAGGTAACAGCCAAGTCCATAGACATGAATAAGCTTTTGTAAACCTGATAACTCAATGACCTCAACACACAGACACCCACGCTACTCAACACAATAACTATACTACACACAGACACCCACACTACTCAACACAATAACTATCCTACACAGACACCCACGCTGCTCAACACAATAACTATAATACACACAGACACCCACACTACTCAACACAATAACTAATCTAGACACAGACACCACACTACTCAACACAATAACTATTCTACACACAGACACCCACACTACTACACAATAACTATTCTACACACAGACATCCACACTACTACACAATAACTATTATACACACAGACATCCACACTACTACACAATAACTATTCTACGCACAGACATCCACACTACTAAACAATAACTATTCTACACACAGACATCCACACTACTACACAATAACTATTATACACACAGACATCCACACTATTACACAATAACTATTCTACACACAGACATCCACACTACTACACAATAACTATTCTACACACAGACATCCACACTACTACACAATAACTATTATACACACAGACATCCACACTACTACACAATAACTATTCTACACACAGACATCCACACTATTACACAATAACTATTATACACACAGACATCCACACTACTACACAATAACTATTCTACACACAGACATCCACACTACTACACAATAACTATTCTACACACAGACATCCACACTATTACACAATAACTATTATACACACAGACATCCACACTACTACACAATAACTATTCTACACACAGACATCCACACTATTACACAATAACTATTCTACACACAGACATCCACACTACTACACAATAACTATTCTACACACAGACATCCACACTATTACACAATAACTATTCTACACACAGACATCCACACTACTACACAATAAGTATTCTACACACAGACATCCACACTACTACACAATAACTATTATACACACAGACATCCACACTACTACACAATAACTATTCTACACACAGACATCCACACTACTACACAATAACTATTCTACACACAGACATCCACACTACTACACAATAACTATTCTACACACAGACATCCACACTATTACACAATAACTATTATACACACAGACATCCACACTACTACACAATAACTATTATACACACAGACATCCACACTACTACACAATAACTATTCTACACACAGACATCCACACTATTACACAATAACTATTCTACAGCAGAAGAAAGTGACAGTAAACAACTTTCAGTTTTTCAAGAAAATATGATTCTAAATTGAAAACAGTGATAGACCGCTGCAGCCTGCCTGTCAGCTACTGTAAACTCTCACCCTATTAGACAGAAAAATCTAACAGAACATTTCATCCTAACATCTACAGAACAACAACAAACACAGTCGACAGGCTTTGATGAGACGAAAATACACAATTTCGTTCCACTATAAATGAGCTCAACAAATAAAAAGTCCTATTTACAATCCTGTCAAAACTTACCTTCAACAAACACCTCATCCACTACACTTAAGTCATTTAAGCAAATGAACAAAAATGTGTCATGTTTCTTATTAACCTAAAAATAAATATATTTCTTATTAACCTCTCGTTAATTGCTTTGCAGTGATGGCTTGTGTAAACCTCGGGTGCCAATACTCATTATCTTATCAGAGAGGGAAACGACAGCTAAGCTGAGCTACAAAGAAGTCTGTGTGTGTGTGTGGTGCTGTGTAAAAATCTGAACAGGCTCAAGCCTGGCCTGACCCTCCCAGAGCCAGGAATCACATCAGACCAAACAAATCAAGGACAGATGTGACTGCTGATCTCGCTCTCTGCGGTGCCATGCCTCCCGATAGGAGATATAACCATCCACTGAAGAAATACCAGACACCCTAGACCTACAGCACCATTCTTTCCACTGACAGTACTACAGACTTATTGGTGATGTACAGACAAACCAAAAGGGCAGGCTATACACACTGTGGGACTAGCACACATATTATGACCCACTGATGTAGTGTTGGTCCTGTATGTTATCCACCAAGGATCACATAAGAAATAACTGTTGTACAATGGCTTTCATGTGTTATCCTCTGGGGTTTTGCTGAGGTACCTACGTGAGGACGTAGTTGACACTGACGATACAGTGGGGTCTGGAGGAACGGCTGTTGTGTACGATGGTGGCATAGCTCTGGACCCAAACCCAGCCACCCTGCTTAGCCAGGAACCTATAGTACTTAGTGGTCACTTGGCCTTTCACCAGCACTGGAGAGAGAGAGAGAGAGAGAGAGAGAGAGAGAGAGAGAGAGAGAGAGAGAGAGAGAGAGAGAGAGAGAGAGAGAGAGAGAGAGAGAGAGAGAGAGAGAGAGAGAGAGAGAGAGAGAGAGAGAGAGAGAGAGAGAGAGAGAGAGAGAGAGAGAGAGAGAGAGAGAGAGAGAGAGAGAGAGAGAGAGAGAGAGAGAGAGAGAGAGAGAGAGAGAGAGAGAGAGAGAGAGAGAGAGACAGACAGACAGACAGACAGACAGACAGACAGACAGACAGACAGACAGACAGACAGACAGACAGACAGACAGACAGACAGACAGACAGACAGACAGACAGACAGACAGACAGACAGACAGACAGACAGACAGAGAGAGGGGGAGTGAGAGAGTTAGAGGTAAACTGAAATTCTTGTTTATATCATTGTTCAAAATAATGAAGCATTAATTAGTGGCCATGTATAACATAATGTGGATGATATGATTGTAGTGCAACATGGATGTGGTTCAAAGTAGAACAGGTTATTGCAATTACTCTGTCATATGCACAAAATATATTAGAACTGATAAAATATAATTAAAAAATATAATATTTTATTTGTCAGATAATAATTTAGACTCTGGTGACGTGAAACCATAATATCAATCAGATAGTTCATAAAGCAATTTAGAAATGGAAAAACAGGCACTTTGTTTCAGGTGATGTAAGCTATTATTAAAGTACAATTACAATGCATCCAGAAAGTATTCAGAGCCCTTGACTTTTTCACATTTTGTTACGTTACATCCTTATTCTAAAATTGATTAAATAAATAAAAAATCACAATAACTCATAATGACAAAGTGAAAACAGGTTTTTAGATATTTTTTGGGGCGAATGTATTCAAAATAAGAAAGAGAAATACCTTATTTACATAAGAATTCAGACCCTTTGCTATGAGACTGTCACGTGTGCTCCCTCTCTGGCATCTAGGTCACCAGGCTGCTCGTTATACAACTTGATTGGAGTCCACTTGTGGTAAATTCAACTGATTGGACATGATTTGGAAAGGCACACACCTGTCTATATAAAGTTCCACAGTAGCAGCATTGAAGGTCCCCAAGAACACAGTGGCCTCCATCATTCTTAAATGGAAGAAGTTTGGAACTACCAAGACTCTTTCTGAGCTGGCCACCCGGGAAAAACTGAGCAATCGGGGGAGAAGGGCCTTAGTCAGGAAGGTGACTATGAACATGATGGTCACTGACAGAGCTCCAGAGTTTCTCTGTGGAGATGGGAGATCCTTCCAGAAGGACAACCATCTCTGCAGCACTCCGCCAATCAGGCCTTTATGGTAGAGTGGCCAGACGGAAGCCACTCCTCAGTAAAAGGCACATGACAGCCCGCTTAGAGTTTGGCAAAAGACACCTAAAGATTCAGACTATGAGAAACAAGATTCTCTGGTCTGAAGAAACCAAGATTGAACTCTTTGGCCTGAATGCCAAGCTTCATGTCTGGAGGAAACCTGGCTCCATCCCTACGGTGAAGGATGGTGGTGGCAGCATCATGCTGTGGGGATGTTTTTCAGCGGCAGGGACTGGGAGACTAGTCAGAATTGAGGGAAAGATGAACGGAGCAAAGTACAGAGAGATCCTTGATGAAAACCCACTCCAGAGCACTCAGGACTTCAGACTGGGGTGAAGGTTCACCTTCCAAAAGGACAACGACCCTAAGCACACAGCCAAGACAACGCAGGAGTGGCTTCGGGACATGTCTCTGAATGTCCTTGAGTGGCCCAGCCAGAACCCGGACTTGAACCTGATCGAACATCTCTGGAGAGGCCTGAAAATATCTGTGCAGCAACGCTCCACATCCAACCTGACAGCTTGAGAGGAACTGCAGAGAAGAATGGGAGAAACTCCACAAATAAAGGTGTGCCAAGCTTGTAGCGTCATACTCAAGAAGACTTGAGGCTGTACTCGCTGCCAAAAGTGCTGCAACAAAGTACTGAGTAAAGGGTCTGAATAATTACGTAAATATGATATCAGTGTTTTATTTTTAATACATTTGCAAAAATGTCTAAAAATCTCTTTTGCATATGGTGTATTGTGTGTAGTTTGATGAGGAGGGGAAATGTGGAAAAAGTCAAGGGGTGTGAATACTTTCCGAATGCACTGTAAGTACATTATATATGTGTATAACATTCAGCATAGACAGTGGTGTTAGTTATGCCTTTTGTATTACTATTGCCACTACACTGTTAATATATCACAGATAGAAAATTCTAGTGCTGAGGACTGGGAGATAGTAACTGTAGGAGAGCAAAACAAACCTAACTCACACAAGTGGTGTGCACATCTCAGGTGGAAGGAGTCACAGCTATGGACATGGTGATAGAGCGTCTTCTCTATAAGATCCTGGGGCTCATAGCCTGTCAGCTCAGCTACCCTGGGACATACACAATATTAAATACACTCATAATTACATATATATATGCATACAGAATGTACCCAATTTCCACATCTTCCTCATTATTTCAGATGTGTATGACTACTCATGCATCTATGTAGCATTTATGAAGATGTTATGAATGCTCTACAAAGCCGTTAGAAATTGTTTCAAGTGGAGCCTTAAGTATTTGGGACGACTAAGCTTCTCCAGTGTGTGAGTGGCGTTAAATACTGTATTTACCTGGAGTCGAGGAAGATGAGCTTCATATCCAGGCTGGCTCTGAACATGAACATGTTGCTGTGTAGTTTGATTTCAGTGACAGCGCTAGGGGGTAGAGAGTGGCCCACCGCCACCAAGCCCACGTTCTGATAGCAGCCATCAAATGGAGACATGTCCAGGCTGTACTGACGGATCTTTAGGTACCCGCTGCAGTGGATCACCTGACAGAATTGTACACACAAATATGCATGTAGGCCTACAATACATAAGAATACACATATGGAAATATGTATTCAACCAGTTTAGAGGTATTGCAAGAGATTTCTGTTATTATGGACTGCATGGGAACGGAGAGTTTCTAGCAGGGCTAAAACTACAGTTTGATGGATTTTTCAAAAAACAACTGCAGTTTGCCAGAAAAGTTGAAAACATAGGCTTCATTTATAAAGACGATGTGCAAACTATCAAGAATTCAGTCACACAAGCAGTACAAACTGGAATGACTGACTATATAATCTAACATCTTCGACATTGAGAAAGATGGCAGCAACATAGGCCTACCTTGTATCCACCACATGTCAGACCAGCATTTCTTTTCGCGAGGACGCATTTCATTCTCAAGAAGAACGAACGTTCCATTTCATGTTCTTCAAAGACAGAGAGAAAACGCAATCAAAGACGACCATATAATGTAAATACCATGACACATGATTCAGTGCTCATTCAGTCACCATAGCACACACAGGTTACCATACCTTGGACAAAGTGCGAGTGGGAGGGTTGGTGAGCTGTCAGCACGGCTGTCATTTCGTCGTGGTCAGCGGGGTGGATGTACTCGTAAATACTATTTCCCGTCAGCTCTACCTGTTAAAATACACGTTTAGTCATTGTTTTCAAGGAACGTAAAACATAGGACTATAGGCTATGTCTACCGTAGCACAAAGCACAAGGATCGATTTAAATCGAATGCAAAATAAAGCAATCAGTAGCAGCGTACCTGTGATAATCCCAAATGGACCGATGCTGTTTCAGATATGTACATTATTTTCCCGTCCGGAGCAACCACAAAAATGAACCCGTCCAACGTCTGAAAAATAAATGTAATGTATATTTTAATTAGGTCCAACGTGGACAAAATGTGCGTAGACCTTTGCCTAGCTAGGCCTACATATTAATGCTACTATACAGGTTATTAGATCATGTAATTTCTCATATTAATAATCAATCAATCTGTTGTCAATACAAAATAAGGAAAATATCGGAGACACGTCTATGACAGCATCGTAGCATAGTGTTTTTTTTATTGATTGACTGTATCAAAAAGGTTGTTACCAATTAGCATAATAATAATAATAACACAATTTACTTCAATGTATCCAAATTATTTATATTGAAATTATTAATTATCTTGAACTTATCAATAGAAAAACACTAATAATGTCTGCATACTTATTAATATCATTATGATCATTATTATAGTCTAGCACTTCGACTATACTAGGCCATGGTGCTTTTGCTGTGTTGCATTTAGTGTTCCTACATGATCGTAACAGATCATGTAGGAACGAACCCTTGTTAACTAGAGACTCCTGGAGGAGAGAAGAGAGGCGCAGCGCGTGACTATGAATGCGTTGAAGATATTTCCAGATTTATATCCACAAGAATGAGAGCAGCAGGAGGGAGGCGTTGTGAGGAAGAAAATCGCTCTCCTTTTAAAGCATGGATAACGGGCGACTACTGCTGCTGTCACGTGGGATAATGATAATAATAATAATAATGATAATAATAATAATACAATAAAAAATAAATCATGCATACAGAATTTACAATAATAAAAACACGTTTTACATTCGACATTTTTTAAACATTTCTATTATTATTCCAAAGATAAAAATGGTGTTCATAATTCAAATAAGTCTGCACCTGTAGGATATGTGATCCCACCTGTAACAGATGTGATCCCAGCTCTCGCCCAACATTATCCAGAGATCTGGTCCGACTCACGTGGCCCCAGGACTCTCCCAGCCCTGCAACACACATGGGAAAATAAGACATAATAATACTCATTATCATAATAACCAAACATGACAATAATAATCTTACATAGGCCCAATATCCTTATAGAGAGGATGCCTTTGGGATGCATACATTTTCGACGTAATTGTGTACATTTAATAATATGGCTATCAGCGTTAAAATCAATGATAGGCATATCATAATAATATTCACACTTGAAATAAATATAATGTTTGGGTCTATATTTAAAAACCTAATATTATTCGTTCAATTGAGCACACCTGATTTCACAGCGAACGAAAATATTTTCGCATTGAACGGACTGTAAACAGGTTGGCAAGACATTGGACGTGCAAATCTCCCCCGCACACCCAAAGGAACCAACAAAACCCGATAAAGCAAATAAGAGTTGCTGTCCCCGGTAAACCACCGCGCAATCCCGATTGAAATGCAAATTCCATACGAAAACAAACACGCGCCAGTGCAAAGATCACAACAACGACAGAAACATTTCGCATTTTAATATTAACCAAAAATGCACTTCACGTTTACACAACGGAAACAAACAAATTACTCCTTAACCACAACTCAAATATGCAGCCTCTTCACTACAGGAGCTGGACCATTCAGTGTCATATGGAAAATCATTTATTATTCAATAGACAATGATTTAATCTCAATCTCTTAACTTTTAGCATTTCATATCATTCTAATGAATGACCATCACTCATAGACCTACTGGTGATAACGTGGGGGGGGGGGGGGGGGGGGACCAGGGACTTTTTTTGTGTGTCAATACGTCACGTTTTAAGGTAATTGCAATTAAGCAGGGCCATAGGTGGGTTTCCACTAGGTACCAAAGCCACAAAGTCAAAAATGTCTATATTGTAAAAATGTAGGAAGAAATAAATGTTTTTTGGTCTTAATTTAAGATTAGGGTTAGATTTAAAATCACTTGAAAATAGAATTGCACAAATAGGTTGTGGTAACTAGTCCCACCCCATAGCTGGGACTCTATGTGCCTCTCCGCGCCGTGGTAATCTGTGTGGAAGCTCGAGCTGGGGCCTTTAGGTTCTCGCACTTGACCTACCGCAGGGAATTAGGCTCTCTTCGACATCAACGCGCGTTTAAGATAATCACATTACATTCAGAAATAGGATCTAAAGATACTCCTGCGACATGAAGTGCTCCAAACTGAACAAAAGTAGGCCTACATTTCAAACAAAAGAGGCGTTAGCGACGACTCAAAGATTAGTCTGGAGAGCCCTGTCCTGAAAGAGTGTTCAATTGCTCGCATGCAGGGTTAGAAAATTGTATTCGTCTCCTATAAAATTGCAGTTGGAAAAGCTCCCAGTTTCTCTGAGCTCAATTTGTTATTTTGCTCACGTGCGCGTCCACAACAGATTTAGATCATTATTTACATGGGCCTCAGCTCTTAGAAGAAGCATAATACGTTGTGTAGGCCAACACACAAATATATCGTGTCCCATTAATTGTGCAGGTTTCAACAACGTATAGGAATATAAAAAGCTTAAAAATCCTTCCAAGAAATGGGCTAGGCCTAATAATGTCCTATGCTGGAATTATGATTCTAATATTGCATATTTGCGTCAGCAACGCCTGACAAGCCAGACATATGGTTTGCTGTTATGGTTATCTATTGTCGAAACATTTTGTTGAACCAAATAAAATGTGAGGTGGCCCAAATACGCATTGTATGCCTGTTTGTGTTTTCGATTAATCTTACAGCGGCGGAAGACTTCAGCAAAACAAACGCATCAACGCGTCTCTCCCGCTCTCTCTCTCTCTCTTATGTGACTTGTAATTCAACACCGTGGGACAACATAGGGTGGATGAAAGGTTATTGACCGCTCGCTGTCAATAACGGCCATAAAACACTTTCACCTCTATACATTTTCATATAATATTTTACTAGCGAATACTCGGAACATTTTCTTTTCAATAAACGCGGTCACTTTCCGGGCCTAATTCGACATTGTGTTGTGTGTTTCAAGGCGATTTGCTTTGCACTCCTCGCAGCAGTGTGTGTGTGTTTGGACAGCCCTTTAAGACAGCAGAGGCTATTTAATGAGGAAAGCACATGGCTCCCAATACGGATCGTAAAACGCATCAGTGACAGGACCCTCCTAAACTGAGTATACAGAAGATTCCCCCATACAGCCACTATCCCTTCCTCCCTGTGAGACTGTAGCTTCAATTATTCATCAGTTTATTTTACCATATGCTAGTGTTGGGAAACGACCGCATGCTTTGTTTCCTTATCAAGTGTGGAAACGGTGAGCTGTAGCCTAATAAAATCATGGAACGGTGATAAAAAACGAATTAAGCATAGTCCTGTCATAATTTCCTCATCATTCCATTCACCCAGACAAACGGTGACTGAAATGAGCTTCTGGTGAGAACGGGTGTACATAGGCTACTAACGCTAAATAGACTATTTCTGGTTTAAATTGTTTTCTTTCTACACTCCTCTTTTATCAATATTAAAGAGTAGGCGGGCCTATCTATAAGAAGCTTAGATTGATAGCCTATGATAGCCTATAGCCTACACTGTAAGGAAAAACTCACATTTTAGGTATTATCAACAGTAAAAAAAAAACGTATCTTTGGAGCGCCAAAAACCTTTGCACCACTAGTGGGTGCATGGTAGGCCTATTGTTGTTTCTGGCTCATTAACATATTTTGAGGCGTGCCTTGTAAGAGGCTATATTTGTTGCACCTGTGAATGCTGTACCAATTTAACTTCTATGGTTATCATGGCTCATCGATTTAAAATGTATAGGGGACAGATTGGAGTGGCCTGATTTGGGGGATTTTCACTAGATGTAAGCGAAAGTAGGGTCCTTTGGAGAAAGGATTGTTGACATATATTTTACATTTGTATGATTGAGAAATAATTAATTGAAGTTGGAATATTTATCACATTTTCGCCTTACCCTGACCTCCTTTAAGACGCCAAAATGTTTCATCTGTAGGTGCTACAAATCAAAGATTGGTGTCATATGAAGATTTACCGCTTGCTCGGTGATATCAGTTATATTTTTCTTATAAAAAATGTATGACATAAATGTATTAATATTGAAAAATATAAAACATGAACATTGAAAATATAGGCTACCATTTTGGATTTGGCTAATTTCTCTATATATTGCTGAACATAATATACTATACAGGCTATCAAAGTTCCAGAGTGGGATCTCTGCTACTTTTAGAGTAATGATCCAATTTCTAAGTATTATCAATGAGTGAATGTGAAAATGGATTCAAAATGGTCGCCCTCTGCTGGTGATTTGCAGGATGAGCAATGATTCAAGTTAAAGGAGGGCTGTGATTGGTTACATTGCCTACTTCGTCAATTTCTCTGTATAAAATGGTCCATAAATTTAAAACTAGCAGAGATCCCACTCTGAAACTTTGATATGTCTGTAGAGTAGGTAGACCTATATTATGTTAAACCATAGGCCTATATTGAAAACATTTGGCAAATCAAATTTTTCCATTGTTATAAATTAATATAAGAAAATTGTTATTGAAATCAAAATACTGCCAATATCACAGAGAAGGCAGTAAAGCTTCATATGAAACCAATTTTTGCTTTGTAGCACCTACAGATGAAACATTATAGAGTATTAAAGGGTAAGACGAAAATTTCACAAATATTCGAAATTCAAGTCTTTATTTCTCAATTATGCTTTAAGATACAAATGTCAAATATATGTCAACAATTCTTCCTCCAAAGGACCCTTCTATGGATTCAATTTCGTGAAAATCCCCCAAATCATGTTTTTTGTTTTGTTTTTAGTTCGTGAAGAATCCCCCAATACAAAGTAGGTTTATAGTGTAAATCAGATATGTGGACCTTGGACAACTCAGTAAAACACTGATGAAGATAAAATTAACAATAGACAAGATATGACACTTGTCATAACAACGTCAAAACAACCATCGCGTGTGCTTATAGAATTAGTCAATTAGACTTTAGATGACATATGTTCAGTAGGCCTATTACGTGCAGTGTTCCACTTGTAAGTCGCTCTGGATAAGAGCGTCTGCTAAATGACTTAAATGTAAATGTAAATGTTATACTGACTGCATTAACATTATTGATAGGCTAATATCTACGGGTACGCCCAAGACGCCCGTGCATGCGATGAATCGTTGATCACCTGCAACGTCATACATAGGTTAGGCCTATAGGCCTAAAAACAACATTCGACACATAGGGGGAATCGATCTTAAGCAAAATCCACAATCCATATACTCTCGTGCGTTTTTTTGTGTTGGTGTGTGTCTTAACAGCCTGAGCTTGAGAAGTAATTCTTGAGAAGTCGCTTCTCTTCTTTGCCTCAGTGTTACAAGGCCCCCATATGTTCGTAAGGATCAGACCGCTAGTCGCTCGGGCGACGCTAATTGGCGCGGCTCTGTAGCGGTCACGCAGAACAGGGGCCCGTTGAGACCACGGGGAGAAGGTGGCAAATGACGGCTAATCGTCTTCCAGGGGCATCATGGTCGCCTGACTCTGAAAGGGGACTACACGTGTATAAATGTAAAAAGACACGCACAGTGTATTCTTCACAGACAAAGAGGTGTGTACAGCGGTCCATTTATGCGCGCACACTACTTATTTCACAGGACATTGTGTGCATAAAGTTGCTATCTTTAGGCTACTTAGGCATAAATCAAGTTTGTTTTGGAAAAACATTAGGGTAGATTCTGATTGAATAAATTCCAATTAAAAACATTTCTTAGTCCTAGTTAATAATATTGACACAATTTCATGGCCATAATTCAAAAGTCCTACAAAAGTTACCTTAAGTCGTATGGCATTTTGACCATCTCTCTGATTGCCTATATTTGACTATATATACCCAACTAAAATATAAAACTATTCCATATATCAGTATGGGAAATAACATAGGTAAATAACAGTATTCCCTTCACGTGCAACAGTGGCGAGATTATTGAATGGAATTTAATTGGGCCTAACGAGTTATGTTGTGCAACATATAGCTTAATTTAGATGCATGTAGGCCTGCACATCTCCCATACGTAAACACAATCATTACTGTAGTCTTATTGATTTTCGTGTAAATGAGGAGAAGTGGCAGCACAGGCGTTTTGCAGAATGAGAGCGGAATTAAAACGTTAATAACATGACATGATTCATCATTATAAGACATCATTATAATATAACACATGTATATCAGTGTATAGATGAGGCAACAAAGTCATTTGATAATATGTGGCAACATTTGGAATTATGATTTGAATTATTATCCTTGCATAAGAACATGAATTTCTAGCACCAAAATAAAAACAAAAAGCATAACTGTAACACAAATATAATATTAAATACACCAATAACACTTATGATAACATCAATATAAACGTTGGTTGTTATAATAGCCTAATAATAATCATCATAATATAACAACGTTTAATATAATAATATCATAACCTTACCTTCAGGAAAAACAATTCTCATTTTCAAGTAACTTGTTGTGAGTCGAATAATTGAAGCTTTATCAAGCTGAGACGTGATGGCAGAGGGTAAAGGCAATAGTTTGGCCAGCTCATAGAATTCACTATTTTCCTTTTCCCGTCGAGTCCGGGCAGCATTTTTCGATTTTTCTTTCATTTTCAAATAATTATATTTTCCACGACCTGGGCGTGAATTCACCAAACAATAAAAGTCAGTCAATATACAGATCTCAATTCTAGATCATTTTACTACTTTGCCACCCATGCATTCTGTTTTACGCGCTGGCTCTTCAAAAGCACGAACTGTATTTCTCTGGCGCGGATACCTGGTGTGGTGGGTCAAGATAACGCCGTAGCTGCTCGGTTCTCCTTCCTGACTAAATCCAGAAATAAAATATGAACATTCCCATGTTACTTCCAGGATAGATTAAGATGGTGAAGAAGGATCTGAGTATCCTGTTTATTATGAGGAGTAATCGGCCATAGCTCCAGATTCACTGTACATGACGTCCACTTGGGCCCAACATCTCTGTGAGGAGTTCAGGTCCTTCACACCGTTTCCGAAGACATCATGTCCCCCTGAAAAAATCATAATAATATGCGCGAATACATTAACACTTTGAACCTAATATTGTTCAAGTAGGCATAGGCCTACTGATGTAAAATTGTAATTTGCATACGTTCAATTGCACCAGATAGGCCTTGTAAAATGTGAACATCACACTTGTGGTGACCATTGATTGCAATGCGCATTACGCACCAATTAGGTAGGCTTACTAAACTTTAGTAATTAGCCTAGAGACAGAATGCCAATACGCACACTCTCATTTTAGTGGTCCTTAATAATGACTGCATCTTCGTTTCAAGGCAGTGTCAGATAAGGTATTGGAAACATGCTAGATTATCAACCTACCTCGGAACGTCGACACAACCAACCCCAACTTTTTTTTCCAGAAGTCCGCAGCAATGTTACCTTTTCTCACTTCTGTTCTCATGTCCTAGTTTCCCCGAAAATCCTCAGTAGAACTTCAACTACGACAGCAGAGGCACACTATACTTCCCTCATCTCTGCTTTAGGGTTGCGAGTGTATCAAAAGTAGTTTTTCAAACCCCTCCTCTGTTTTTAACTCTGTCTCCCTATTTCTCCTGTAGAATCTGAGAACAGCCCACCCCCGCGTTTCTACCAGCCAGCCTGTCCCTCATTGGGCAGTAAGTAGTCTGGTCCATTTCCCTATTGGGCATTATTATTATTATTAACGTGTCAGTGCTCGATGTGAATCCAGGATTTGCTCGTATAGATCCTCACCTCTAGTCTTGTTGAAATCATCCTGGGGACATTATAGAGGGCCATACGGCTCATGTTATTCGTTTATTAGATAGGCTTATACGTTGATATATATCTATTTTTATAGCGATACATTGTTTTAGATATATTGTTTTATTGCTGTGTGAACCAAGTTTAGCATATAGGGCTAGTCGTTTGTTATCGTCTGATTCTCCAGATTAAAATTAAAGCGTTCATATTTCATAGTCCTAATAAGGAAATATAGGCTATGTTTAGGGATATGGAGGAATAAAATAGTAGGCTAATAACCAAAAAGTATAAACACGATTATGGTCAAATGTAAAAATGTCAAGTGGTTAAAAAATAGTAGGTATGCAAAATGTTTTTCAAATGTAATAACTCGGGGATAGCAGGTTAGATGACCGTGCACTATAGACGGACTTCAATTCCATAACATAACCTGAGGTATGTTGATAGACCAGTGCCACAATGCATTTAGTCCGCGGAGTTTATTCAATTGCCTGATGCAGTTGATAAACTGCCAAACCAGATGGCAGATATGGAAACGCTGGATGTCTAGGGTCTATAGGGTACGTTTTACGCAAAACAGATTAATAATGTACGTTAGTGATATTGAATAAAATTGAAAATGTTGCGATATTGAAATGATTCTTTATTGAAAATATGAGGAATATATGAAAGATAGGCCTAGAATATATGTCGACGGGACATTTTTCACGCCATTTCGATACCTAGCAATTTTTGTAGGAGGTTAGGAGAGTATTTTTTGCTTACCTCTAACCCTAACCCCAGTCTCCTTACCTGCTACGAAAAAGTCACTTCAGTATCAAAGTGGCGTGAAAAGAGTGTTTCCCATATGTCGACCTTTCCGTTTTATTTTCGATAAAACAGACAATTGCACAAAATAAAATCGCTTATGACTAACGGCAAAATATATAATTATAGCCCCAGCAGTTAATATACAAAAATAAGAATTTGTTAATTCAATGTAACCCAGGTTTAAACAACTAGGCCTATGCGAAATCAATTTGGAACGTAATAGACCGTTTTTTTCTCTGATGTTGATACCATATTGGGATACGTTAACGGAAAGACAAGTGTGCCCTTGCCCATCACTCTCCCACCCCACCTCATCCACACTCTTCTAGTCTTTCTCCCATCATGTGTTGTGTTCGTATTTCTTTCACTTTCGACACGGACGCCCAGATGATATGATATCTCCTGCGGCGCGCGATGAAGAAAAATAACCCAGGATGCGGTGCATGCACGGAATAGTTGACGCCAGTTTAACCTTTTCGTAAAACCCAAATTTACTACTAATTAGACTGCAAATATCTGTGGAAAAGAGAATAGAAAATACTCGAGCTTATTAAGTCCCCAGGATGGACTTAAAATTATGCCATACAGTAAAACATCTACCTAGGCTACCTTCACTGGGTAGGCATTATTATCCTAACATGACGAAATTCACAGCAACATGTTCACTGTCATTGATGGCCTTAATCGACAGTAATGTGGCATGCCTCAAGTTAGACAATCTAACGATGTTTTGTCAAAATGGCTACACACAGAGATAGCCTACATTCCACTGTGAAAATAACAGAAACGTTCATCCTTAAGAATCTAAGCTGGGGTTCTACTAAAATAACATTTGGCATTGTTTTAAGATGGTCATACCAAGGATCATTTAGCTATGATTTTGAATTTTAGGACCCCTTTAGGTAGGCCTATAAAAAAAGTATTTACTTACTTGATGAAACATTGAATTTGGCCTTACTGCTATTAGTTTATAGAAACACATTGAATAACAGATTCATACATGGAAAAAACGATTATCAAAAAGTTAATACAAATGTTTATTTTAAAGTGTATGTCCTATATCTGAGAGATTAAAGATCAGGAAATACGTTTTTTTTAACCCATATTAAAAACAAAAATACATTTTGGGCACTAAACTATTTCCATAAATCTGGTACTGGGCTACCTTCAGATGAGTCTTGTGGGTGTCCTAGAGCAAAACAACATGTATATGTTCATGATAGCCTCGCCTTTCTATAGAGGGGTCATATTAGTGTGTAGCCCAAACTGATAATTCAGACGAAAGTTGGCAGATCAGTGGTAAGACTTCAGATGTGTCCCATGAAGTGACGCTTGTGGGGGTAGTAGAGAAAAACGGAGAACATATTAGTTTGTAGGCCAAACCGTTCAGATGACAGAGACTTTTTTGTGAGATGTCTCCTGATCTGACAAACACCGCTGTAGCTCAACCACCTTCCACCACCGATGCGGAAGGCCGCCATTGGCAGATGCAGTAGGCAGATGCAAAAATATCAGATATAAACAGATATCTCTAGCTAGCTTAACCAGAAGGATTTTGGTGATTTTTTCATTATGCTAATTAGATTAGACTCCATAGTTTTTTAACTCGAAAACGTGGATTATCACATTAGGCACTGCTAGACTAATATCCGTAACTAACCTTAATGAAGTAGGCTACACTACCAAACAACATACACCTATAATAAAATACAGGTCTAGCACTGAGGCCTGCACAGCCCACTATTTAGCTATATGGCCTACTCAGACGAAAATCATCAAATTACATTGGAGTCCCTGTCACACTTTGGCCATAAAGTAACACAATTATATTCGTATTTAATTCAGCTCAAATTTGGGATACCCTGCATACAGACTGAAAAAAAGTAGCCTATACTATTTTTTTTACAGAGACAAAGCAACGCATTCCTTATGGTTTAATTCCCATACAATAGGCCTATTAGCCTTCTGCAATTCTGGATCCAATAGTGAAGAGGTGGAAATATGGCGATCATGTGGTGAACCTGACCGCTACAGGAGAGGAGAGTCCAGCGCAGGGGTGTAGGTACAGATCTAAATCATGCTCACCACAAACACTACCAAATACTTGAAACTGTTTGACATGTTTATTTGACCCATGTCTGACTGACAGAGAGTTGTTCTTTAGGACCATACGGGTTCCATATTCAGATGAAACCATAGCAGAGGAAAATGGCCCCAGTGACAGACTGTATACTATAGAAATGACATGGTGGTGCAACCAGACAGACAGTGTCAGCAGAGAAAGTATTTGTACATGCAGTGTAGTTTGAGATGAAATGGTGTGCTTTTTATAAGGAGGTTTGTCGGTAATTATTTGCATGATATGTTTTTTGGCATTGATAGTAAGTGTAATATATAACATAACAATATATAGGTCACTATCTCAAAGTTGAAAAACCCCAAAATAATTTCAAGACTTTTCAAACCAAACAAAAGTTTTATTCAAAAGTCATTATATTCAATCAACAGAGAAGTCACATCTGCTTCAATTGATTGGACAATCCAAAAATCAGAACAAAGACGCAGCTGGATTTTGTCTCATAAGTTTGGTTCTAAAATATAGTTGTCAGCTCTCCCAAGAAAATAAACACAGTTACAACATACTAATCAATGAGACACTGAGACATCTTTACACATTTATCTCTGTTTATTGTGGTTATGTTCTTCTGTTCCTTGTATGACTGTCTATGGCAGTTTGATCAGCTCTATAGATTAATCTTACACAAAGAAAGAGGAGGAGAGGAAGAAGAAGGAAAGGAGGAGGCTATTCCTTGCTATACACTAAGGATTGTGGGGGTGGGCGGCAGTACCTGTAGCCCCACAGCACTATTTTATTTTTCTCAATACCCGTTCAAAAGTTGGTGGATTTGGGGAGTTTTAGATAGTAGGCCAATCCCCGGATATATTATTTACAGAATATGACTGGGGAATGATATGATATACTGCAACAAAATAGGTATTCATTGTATTACACAATGTTGATGAGGTAACTTGACAGCCCTGTCTTTCATGACTATTTCTATTAACTGACCAATCATTGTACAGGGTCCCATTAGGCCAAACAGTTTCTCATAGCCCATGACCCAGACTCTCCCTAGTTCCTTAACCCTCCCTCCCTCCATCCCTCCATATTAGGACCAGACAGGCATGGGACCCTTTAAGGCACATGTGTCAAACTCATTCCACAGAAGGCAAGAGTGTCGGAGGGTTTTTGGCTCATCCCTTGTACTTGATTGATAAGTTAAGGTCACGAATTAGTAAGGAACAACTCCCCTCACCTGGTTGTCAAAGTCTTAATTGAAAGGAAAAAACAAAAACCCGCAGATACTAAGCTCTCCATGAAATGAGCTTGACATCCCTGCTTTAAGGCTAACATCCAGTCACACAATTACCATCATCACATAATCAGGGTAAATATCCCAAACATTGGCGTCTAAAGACACATGGCCATTGTCTCTTGTCATTTTTATATGGTCATTGTCACCATGTCACTCATGATGATGTCATCATGTTGACGTATCACTTGACGGACATTCCTCCCATGGCCTCAGTGACTTTACTGTTGACCTGGGCAGCAATGCAGGCAGGGGTCACGTTGAGGTGGAGGTCATACTGCTGGTCCAGACCCAGGTAACTGTCACTTATCAAGTATAGCGTGTAAATACACCTGGAGGGAGAGGAGTGGGTTACCAGGGGAAGTAAGAGTTTGTGGTGGGATAAATATCAATTAATCAAACTATTTTATAAAGCCCTTTCACACTGGCAGCTGTGCCAAGATGCATAAAGTAACCAGGCTTAGACCCCAAAGAAAAAAATGTGTTGAACTTTTTCCAATTCTTCTTAACATTCCCATACGTACTTTCCGGTCTTCTCGGGGGTGTAGAAGGCCAGGGAAACGGTGCTGCGGTGTCGGCAGTATCCGATGCGTTTGACGGCCAGTAGCTCTCTGCGCTTCACCTCTCCTAGAACCAGAAACCAGCCCTCATCCTTATTCTTAGGGAACCTGGGGGCCTGTGCCTTACTGTCCTGCTTCCTCTGGAAAACATGATGACAAATCAACTCATCAGCAGTCAATCATAACTAACGTCAATAATGTGTGTGTGAGCTCCTTTATACATGTGTGAGCATGAGTGTGTGTACGTACCCTCTGCTGGCCGGTGTTGATGCGCTGCAGTGAGACTTGCAGGACGTACTCCTGGTCAGCGTGGACATCCAGCCAGCTTCTGTCGTCCCTGAGCTTCCCCCCGGCCGCAGGGAGGGAGCGCTCTGTCTGCTCCCCACACCCCTCCCACCAACCCTTCACACTCAGACGCACCTCCACCACCGGCAGATGGCTGAGGAACGACCAGGCCTGGAGGAGAGGAGGGGAGAGGGAGGAGGGAAAGTAAAAGAGAAACAGAGAGGGGTGCAGAGAAATGAGAGAGGGAGAGAGAGACAAGGAAATGTGTCAGACCGGAGTGCAGAGAGAGAGAAAAGAGGAGGGAGACAAACAAAGAGCCAGAGGTGAAGAGAGTCAGACTTAAGTGAGAGCCTTGGACATATCTATCTGGTAAGACTAGAGCGTTTGAAGAAAGCTTGATTCATTCAAACACACATAATTCCCATGGTCTTAGGTGCCTCTTAAAGCTTTGTCATGGTGACTTTAACATCTCTGACTCAAATGGAGAAGAAAACACAAATCCAAAAGGGGATAGAGCAAGAGAGGTAGAGGGAAGGTAGAGAGAGAGAGTATGGATGATAGGTGGGCGAATGTGCGTGTCTGAATATGTGTATGTTTTCCTCCTGAAGACCCTGTCAGTGTCAGGGAGGGACTGGGATGGGAGAATGAGAAAAGCCTCTCAGATTCACCCAACAAAAGCTATTTATGTAAGGATTACTGTCCCCTGGCGAATCAGACTGGGACGTTGCCACGCATCTAGTTATTTAATTAGCCAGGCCGCAATGCCATGGGGGGGAGAGCGTTGAGGGGCTGGGAGGAGGGGGAGCGGGGACACTGATTGGGCAAGGCCGCTGGACTGGCAGTGGCGCCTGGACGCTCTCATTACAGCTGCAATTAGCACTTAGATTGGTGCTGTAAACCCTCGCATTGGACCGTAATAGGAGATCCTGGAGGTACCTTGGACCACCGCGACAGACTGATGCTCCTCACTCTGTGTGTTTGTGTGTCTGTGTGTGGGCTGACGGTGGTAGAGTGTGTGTATATGTTGTTTGGTAGTGCTCTGGTAGTGTATTTGAGAACGTTACATGAATAGAGAGATGAGGCTGACACCTTGGAAGTATTTCACGTTATTTTATTGTGGTGGAGGACAATGGAGACTGGAGGGTTCATGGTGAAGTGTATGTACCCCTAGAAAGCCTCTGTTTCTATAGGAAAGTGACACTTTATACATCCAGTATCTGGATGTGTTCTATAACGGTGAGGTGAAGGAACGCAGAATGTTAGAAGGTTGTTACCTGGGAGATCTGATGGGGCTGAAGCTCCCCCCCACGATGGCAGCGAAGGTGTTCTCCCGCCCCTCGCAGGAGGCAATCAGCTCAGGGAGCACTTCTATTGGTCCGTGGAAGCCCATGGCTCCGCCCCTCCCTCAGTGCTCCACCTGCTGCAGGGAACAACAGGGGGCAGATCTAGTCATGTGATTTTAAATCCTAACCACACTTCCTGCTGTGTTGTCGCCACTGGAACCTCTGTCCTCTCTCATCCCTCTATCCCTTTCTCCTTACCATATTTATTGAGTTGGCACAAAATTATTCTTCACTGTAGGACACAGTCTCTCAAATCCATATGGTGTGTATGTAAAAATAATTAAGATTGCCTTGGACACTCACTCTTGAATTTCCTCTCTGTGTGTGTGTGTGTGTGTGTGTGTGTTAGTGTGTGTGCGTGAGCAGCCCCGAGGTTAGCAGAACGTAACTGATGCTGCCTGATGATAAGAATGCTTGCAGAGTTTGATAGTGTCGGTGGATTATAAAATGGTCCATGCCATAGAGCGTTAATTAAGAGTCCTAGCACCATGCTCATCCTGTGTGTGTGTGTGCTTAAACATACAACGGTACATAAAATACAGTCCGATGGCACAACAAACAGACAAGACACAGACAGATGATAAGAAATATAGAAAGTGCTTATACTCCTCTGCGTGGTGACTGATGCTGCAGTCTACCTTCACTACAACCCAGACACCCCCATCAGCAGGGGTCAGTAGAGTCATGTTGTCTACCTGAACAGGTAGAGGTGCTGCTGCTCTATGGTAGGTAGGGTCAGTATAGAGGAGTCATTGAGCCACCTGCCCTGAACGATCATCTGCACCAGGTTACAGATGCTGAGAGCAGTCACCAGCCAGCCCTCGTTGGCTGCTACGTCCAGCATGGCCTGTAGACAGACAGGAAATACTTTAGTTGAAAAATGCGTGCATTTATATGACTATATAAAATCCCCCACTGACATCAGTGTGAGATTTACTCACAATGAGTTATGTTACGATTGAGCCCATTTTGCTCACTCAAATTCAGCATGTCTTTACACATTCATGCACATATGCTAAACATCTACACAATAAATACAGCCCTCAATTTCTGTAACACCCCCCCACTACTTTTTCGCAGGTTGACGTTTTTTGGGATGAGCCTTGTCCTGGAGGCAGAACTGGGGCAAGCTGACAAGTAAAAATTGGCTATGTTGCTTTTTGGTGTTGCTTTTTTGCCTTTTGGTGTTAATTTAAGGTTAGGGTTAGGCATTAGGGTTAGCAGTGTTGTTAAGGTTAGTGTTAAGGTTTAAAATCATATTTTATGACCACTCTGCAGAGCTCCCTCCAGAACAAGATTCATGATGAAATAACGCTAACCTGCTCCCTCCCTCCCTCGTAAGGTTAGAGTTTGCCAAGCTCCGCTGTATTCTAACAAACTTAATTAATCAGAAAGTAATTCCCCGGCAGTAACTATGACTAAAGAGGACCTTGAGTGCACAGGCGAAGCCCCGGCAGAGTTAATCAAAATGCTAATGCAGTACAAATTAAAGTAGTACTGATTAACATTTCACAGAAGCTGAAGAAGCAAATGGATGGTGACAGAACTACGGCTGATGTCACTGGAGTCCCCGTTAGCTGGGCCATATTCATTAGGCATCAAACGGAAGAAAACGGACTGAAACTTCAGTCCAAAAAGAGACGCTTGATTTCATTTTCCGTTTGGCTCTAATGAATACGATATCCTTGCCACATGAGGAAAAAGGCTCTGTTAGCCTGGCCTGGCAAAGCAGGGAGCCATAAAAGTGGACGAGCAATGGACAATCACTACCAGACACATACACAGTCAGCGCTTCGCAGATCATCCCCCCACACATACAAAGGCAGCAACAATGGGTTACAGAACCAGATCCTACGGGCATACATGGACCAAATCTCTCCCAGGCATGGCCAATCACCAGCAGACCTGGGATCTGGTGGCCAGGGCACTTGGTGGGTAGGCCTGGTTGTTAGGAGCAATCCCTGATAAGGCTCTTTTTACGAGGAGCTACAACTCATCTCCACACCCTCCTGAGTGACAGGGGCTCCTGCCGGTCAGGATCCACATTATGTGTGTGTGTATTCTAAGATTGTGTGTGTGTGTATTGTGTGTGTAGTGGAACTATCAGCAGTAAGTGTGTGTGTGGTGGTTAGGTTAGTGGCAGACAGTGCAGTCTGTCTTGTTAAAGCCGTGCTGTCCCTGTGAGGTCCTGTGGTCAAACCTGACTGTCTTCCTCATCACGCTCAACACTTTCATGCTAGGAAGCCAGAGACCCAAAATAGATACAGTATTTGTCTTTGTCTTTTAAAAAGGCTGAAATTATCACCATGGGCAAAAACATATACAGATTCATTATCACACTGAAATGGAAATAGTTTGAACACAAGTCAACAATGATCATTTAGATTATTTGAAAACCTTGTCAGGCTTTCGGTTTACCAGTCTCCTGGCATCTGATGCCCTCTATGACACCTTTATGGCACCTCTATGTCATGTCTATATCCAGGGCTCTAAAGAGCAACCATTTGGTGGCAACGTGCTCCTGGATATCGTGCTGTGGAGATAACATTTTATTTTGAGAGCACCAGTATAACCAGGAAAACAAATCACCCAGATAATAATGGTTGTAATGATATGCTTCACTGTGCAGTTGTTTCTGAGTGCCCTACCGTAGAGTCGTTCAATCCAAAGTAAAGAATATTCAAGTATGCATCACTGACTTGTATTTTTCCTTCAACTTTCTGAAGACGTAACGGCATGGGAATGCCCGTGTGCACTGTCCAGCACTTCCTGTAGCCAGTTAGTGACACCGAAACAGTCATTTCTAAAGGCTTTCCCACACAACTTTCCAAATTAAATGTTAACTGCAAAGTAGACTTACCTGAAAAAATGATATATCTTGATGATTTGTACCATTCGAGTGGTCGTTTATTTGGCAAACTCTATTACACACACAGTACAGAAACCCCACCAGTCAAACACTTTGTCATTTAAATGACATTTTAGCTTTTGACAATAAACAAATGTCTTACAGGGTTAAATATTAGTTATATACCACAACATGTGCCTCAAAAGTAGCTAGAATTCATATAGACCCAATATGCTATATCTTAATCAATTAAAACATATATATATTTTGGTGCTCCAAGATTTTCTGTTGTGCTCCTAACTTTTTTTTAAAGTTGGGAGCACCAGTGCTACCAATAAAAACATAAAATTTAGAGCCCTGTCTATATCTTCTCTATGTCATCTCTATGTCACCTCTACTGCACTCTGTCCTGATCATGCTACAAAGTGGCTCCAAGCACTAAGCAGAAACTGCCTCTCTGTGTCTTTAGACAAGCCTTCCATTTCCCATATTGAATGAACAGGGAAGGGCTTTCTTCCACCCAGAACATCTGAGTACTGGTGCTCTGACTGACTGACACGTGGAAATGTGCTCAGGGTCTGAATCCCAGGGCTGAGAGAGGATCCATTCTGGGATGTATGAAAGCAAGCTGTTCTTTTTGATGGAAACAAAAGGACAAGAAAACAGAGGAAGTATTTCAGAGGTGCACTGTTCAGAAAGGAGCAGGGCGGTGGATGTACCCAGAGGGATGTAGTGTGTGGTACAGTACATAAACCTACACAGCAGATCTTGCACACACACTGACAGATGCGTATGGCGTTGTCCAACACGGTCTTGGAGTCGGTGCCGTAGTCGGAGCAGAGCAGCTGGGCGTGGCTGAAATGGGCCTGCAGCAGCAGGTGGGTCTTGGTGTGGGCGCTGTCGTAGCTGTAGGAGTCGACCTGCAGGGGGAGACGCTGAGCCAGCTCACTGTTCAGGGAAGGGGGGTGAGGGAGGAAGGGAGGGGGAGGAGAGGGAGAGAGAAGAGAAGAGAGAGGGGGATATAAAGAGAAAGCGAGAAGGAGAGAGATCAAAGTCAGCGAGGAGGAAGTTAGTACCCTGCTGTGGTTCTGTGGTTAGATCCTTTGTTTCAGTCATCTCTGTTAAAACAGCTGCATCAGGATCACTGGCTCCCCTCACCCAAGAGAGCAGTCCACCCAAAATATATTTAAGAGCAAAACCTCTCAGCGAATGAAGAAACCTTAAGTTACAACTGTCTGCACCTGCTCATAAAATCCTATGAATAGTCAGCAACTACACAGCAATTTCCCACAATATAAAGTTTTATTTTTTAATACAATGTGCAGTGGTGGTTCTCTTTCATATTGTTAGACTCTGTGCTAAACTGTGAATGGATGATGTTGAACAACCAAAACACTCAGTCTAGGTGGAATGTCTAAATGTCTACCCACATCTCTATTCTTCACTCCTCATAGGATATGTATAGGCTATTTAAAACCATTTGGTCTAATATAAAACCATTTGGTCTAATATAAAACCATTTGGTCTAGTATAAAACCATTTGGTCTAGTATAAAACCATTTGGTTTAATATAAAACCATTTGGTCTAGTATAAAACCATTTGGTCTAGTATAAAACCATTTGGTTTAATATAAAACCATTTGGTCTAATATAAAACCATTTGGTCTAGTATAAAACCATTTGGTCTAATATAAAACTATTTGGTCTAATATAAAACCATTTGGTCTAATATAAAACCATTTGGTCTAATATAAAACCATTTGGTCTAGTATAAAACCATTTGGTCTAGTATAAAACCATTTGGTCTAGTATAAAACCATTTGGTTTAATATAAAACCATTTGGTCTAGTATAAAACCATTTGGTTTAATATAAAACCATTTGGTCTAGTATAAAACCATTTGGTCTAATATAATACCATTTGGTCTAGTATAAAACCATTTGGTCTAGTATAAAACCATTTGGTTTAATATAAAACCATTTGGTCTAGTATAAAACCATTTGGTCTAACATAAAACCATTTGGTCTAATATAAAACCATTTGGTCTAGTATAAAACCATTTGGTCTAGTATAAAACCATTTGGTCTAGTATAAAACCATTTGGTCTAATATAAAACCATTTGGTCTAATATAAAACCATTTGGTCTAATATAAAACCATTTGGTCTAGTATAAAACCACTTGGTCTAGTATAAAACCATTTGGTTTAATATAAAACCATTTGGTCTAGTATAAAACCATTTGGTCTAATATAAAACCATTTGGTCTAGTATAAAACCATTTGGTCTAGTATAAAACCATTTGGTCTAATATAAAACCATTTGGTCTAATATAAAACCATTTGGTCTAGTATAAAACCATTTGGTCTAATATAAACCATTTGGTCTAGTATAAAACCATTTGGTCTAGTATAAAACCATTTGGTCTAACATCAAACCATTTGGTCTAACAGAAAACCATTGGGTCTAACAGAAAACCATTGGGTCTAATATAAAACCATTTGGTCGAGTATAAAACCATTGGGTCTAGTATAAAACCATTGGGTCTAATATAAAACCATTTGGTCTAATATAAAACCATTTGGTCTAATATAAAACCATTTGGTCTAGTATAAAACCATTTGGTCTAACATCAAACCATTTGGTCTAACAGAAAACCATTGGGTCTAACAGAAAACCATTGGGTCTAATATAAAACCATTTGGTCGAGTATAAAACCATTGGGTCTAGTATAAAACCATTGGGTCTAATATAAAACCATTTGGTCTAGTATAAAACCATTTGGTCTAGTATAAAACCATTGGGTCTAGTATAAAACCATTGGGTCTAGTATAAAACCATTTGGTCTAGTATAAAACCATTTGGTCTAGTATAAAACCATTTGGTCTAATATAAAACCATTGGGTCTAGTATAAAACCATTGGGTCTAGTATAAAACCATTGGGTCTAGTATAAAACCATTGGGTCTAGTATAAAACCATTTGGTCTAGTATAAAACCATTTGGTCTAGTATAAAACCATTGGGTCTAGTATAAAACCATTTGGTCTAATATAAAACCATTTGGTCTAGTATAAAACCATTTGGTCTAGTATAAAACCATTTGGTCTAATATAAAACCATTTGGTCTAATGTAAAACCATTTGGTCGAGTATAAAACCATTGGGTCTAGTATAAAACCATTGGGTCTAGTATAAAACCATTGGGTCTAGTATAAAACCATTGGGTCTAACATAAGACCTTTTGGTCTAACATAAAACCATTGGGTCTAATATAAAACCATTTGGTCTAGTATAAAACCATTGGGTCTAGTATAAAACCATTGGGTCTAGTATAAAACCATTGGGTCTAGTATAAAACCATTTGGTCTAGTATAAAACCATTTGGTCTAATATAAAACCATTTGGTCTAATGTAAAACCATTGGGTCTAACATAAGACCATTTGGTCTAACATAAGACCATTTGGTCTAACATAAAACCATTTGGTCTAACATAAAACCATTGGGTCTAATATAAAACCATTTGGTCTAATATAAAACCATTTGGTCTAGTATAAAACCATTGGGTCTAGTATAAAACCATTGGGTCTAGTATAAAACCATTTGGTCTAGTATAAAACCATTGGGTCTAGTATAAAACCATTGGGTCTAATATAAAACCATTGGGTCTAGTAGAAAACCATTTGGTCTAGTATAAAACCATTTGGTCTAGTATAAAACCATTTGGTCTAGTATAAAACCATTTGGTCTAATATAAAACCATGATGCCCTATCAATTGGGCTGTGTTTAGTGCTGATGTGGTGTTCTGTGTTGAGGTTTGTTTGTGGGGTTTCAGAGGACACAGATGCATGGACACGCATGGCTCTTTTCCTGCGTTTCTCTAACTCACTGCAGTACGTTAAGTTTTTCCCCAACGTATTTCTGTCAACAGAGAACCAGCGGAGACATTTGTCATTGGGCCTACCCTGCTCTGGACTGTTAAGCTGACATCCATCAGCAGAGAGATGCAGTGTTAGAAAAGAGGGGGATTGAGGAACAGAGGAAACGATGAGGGGAAAAACGGGATTGATATGGCAGTGGTTTAGTGTCTGCATGCAGATGTGCAGGGGATAAAGACAATAGATCTTTATAAAGAGATCCTCATAACACACTAACTGCTAATTCCCCTCTCACTCCATCCAGCAATCCATCCCTGCCTCCCTCCCTCCATCCATCTCTCCTGCACACTTTCTCTTTAGTGACATTTACAGACAGGGAGGGAGGGAAAAGGGGAGGCAAATATTGGAAAGAGAAGGAGAAACAGAGAGACAGACAGAGGGAAGAGAAAGAGAGGAAGAGAAACATACTTTTTTCACATACTCTTTCAGTGTGTGTGTGTGTATATAGTAGGTCACTTGTGAACTTTAAGAAGAGGCAAAAGTAGAGCTTCGAGGGGTGGACAAGGGAATCTAGCTGGGGGGAGTGGATAAGGGAATCTAGCTGGGGGAGTGGACAAGGGCATCTAGCTGGGGGAGTGGACAAGGGAATCTAGCTGGGGGAGTGGACAAGGGAATCTAGCTGGGGGAGTGGACAAGGGCATCTAGCTGGGGGAGTGGACAAGGGAATCTAGCTGGGGGGAGTGGATAAGGGAATCTAGCTGGGGGGAGTGGATAAGGGAATCTAGCTGGGGGGAGTGGATAAGGGAATCTAGCTGGGGGGAGTGGATAAGGGAATCTAGCTAGGGGGAGTGGACAAGGGAATCTAGCTGGGGGGAGTGGATAAGGGAATCTAGCTGGGAGGAGTGGATAAGGGAATCTAGCTAGGGGGAGTGGACAAGGGCATCTAGCTGGGGGGAGTGGATAAGGGAATCTAGCTGGGGGGAGTGGATAAGGGAATCTAGCTGGGGGGAGTGGACAAGGGCATCTAGCTGGGGGGAGTGGATAAGGGAATCTAGCTGGGGGGAGTGGACAAGGGCATCTAGCTGGGGGGAATGGATAAGGGAATCTAGCTGGGGGGAGTGGACAAGGGCATCTAGCTGGGGGGAGTGGACAAGGGAATCTAGCTGGGGGAGTGGACAAGGGAATCTAGCTGGGGGGAGTGGATAAGGGAATCTAGCTTGGGGAGTGGACAAGGGAATCTAGCTGGGGGGAGTGGATAAGGGAATCTAGCTGGGGGAGTGGACAAGGGAATCTAGTTGGGGGGAGTGGATAAGGGAATCTAGCTGGGGGGAGTGGACAAGGGAATCTAGCTGGGGGAGTGGACAAGGGAATCTAGCTGGGGGGAGTGGATAAGGGAATCTAGCTTGGGGGAGTGGACAAGGGCATCTAGCTGGGGGGAGTGGATAAGGGAATCTAGCTGGGGGGAGTGGACAAGGGAATCTAGCTGGGGAGAGTGGACAAGGGAATCTAGCTGGTGGGAGTGGACAAGGAAATCTAGCTGGGGGGAGTGGACAAGGGAATCTAGCTGGGGGGAGTGGATAAGGGAATCTAGCTGGGGGAGTGGATAAGGGAATCTAGCTGGGGGGAGTGGACAAGGGACAGGGGGGTGTAGGGACCGGCTGGGGGCGTTGTGGGAGCAAAAGAGGGGAAGATAATGTCTACATATTTTCTGCATTTTCAAAACATTTCCTTCCCGACAGTTCCTCTATAATCTGTGATCCTTCACCCTCCCATCTCGTCGAAATGTCTGGGTGAGAGCCATCATGGGGGAGTCAGAGGGTGGATGGGGCACAACGGGTTATCTGACACAACTATGATGTCCCCGGGTGACCCCTATTGAGGAGAGGTGTGAAACCGCTTTGTGTCCTAATGATCCCACCATTTACCATCCACCAATTACCAGCCTCACTAGGAATAACAGACTAAAACAGGGAGTAGAGGGAGAGGAGGAATAGGTACTCGCTATTAACTGGGAAAAAGAGGAAGAATGGAGGAGAAAGGAGAACAAAGACACATACACCCAGGAGTAATGAGGGGAGTTAATGAGGCCCAGATAAAGAGGTGTTCATTTGACAGAACTGAGATCCAGACCTCAATCATGGTCATCTACCTATTATACTGTCCAGTAGTCTATCCATCTCTCTTTCTCAATGTGAACACAATGGGAGAAGCACATGTAGAAGCACAGTAGTATGGTAAACAAATGACATCGGCCTGCACAATGCCTGATAGACTATTAGATTAAACTACACACTCAAACATTCAGAAAAGGAAATGCAAATCAATGCTGTAGTCCCACCGCTGAGGATGGAGTCGAGTCCAGTCCAGTCCAGGACAGTCCAGTCTAGTCCAGGACAGTCCAGGGCAGTATATAGTAGAAGAGATAGATGCCCTGATGAAAATAAGACAATGTCATCATGTTCTGTGGTCATTCCCAGCAGGCAGTCAGACATACCATGAGGACAGAGAGGATGTCCTGGATGGGCAGCTCAGCCCTCAGCCTCTCCTTGAACATCCTGACTGTCTGGTGCTTCAGATAGTAGTAGGAGATACGACCGTACGTCAGGGCCTCAATGGTGCAATCATCCTGGAGGAAGAGAGGAGGGAAGACAGAGAGGAGAGGAAACAGGGCAAAAGAGATGAAAGGAGACAGTGAGGAGAGAAGACAGAGAGGACGAGAGGCAAGAAGACATGGTCAACTGTACTGATTCATGTTAAATCTATCAACACAAACCACAAACCTCAGTATGTACCTGTGTGCCTTATATCTTCACACGGCCTTACTACTACAGGCACATTAATCAATATGAATACATGTGCACATACACACACGTCGTACACACAAACACTCCCCTACCTCTCCTACCTCCATACAGTAGGAACACTCCAGGTCTCGGAGACTCCTCTCCACCAGGTTGGACAGGTACTTGTTGATGGTCTCGTGGCTGATGTCATCCAGGCTGTAGTAACTGGACAACACACAACCACGGTTAGACCTACATGTAACAGAAACCTAGGAAGAGAGATGATAACAATTAGGAAACAAGACAACAACAAAAAAGCAACAGCCACGTTTATAAAAGATCCTAGGCTATTTAATAGAGGAAATTGAAACGTTATATAATTTTCATATCTAGTTCCCGACTATTACTCCTCTAATAGGTCCAGAACACCACATGAGCAAGGACAATCCTTTAAAAAGTCCCTAAAAAGGAGTCAATCTTTAAGGAAACAGCTGACACATACAATGCTTTTCTACCTCTCCCTTCTCTCTAATAAACCTTCTGTAGCCGCTGCAAAGTTATGCTAAAACAGATAAATACTATTGGACATGTTTAAGATGTAGCCAGTGGCAGTAATAACTCAGCGGTATTAAAGGAGTCTGTAATATATGTATGTTTTTACTGCTTATTGATTTACTCATAACCCTGCGCTGACCATAGTAACGACTCCATGCTCCCCACACTAACACAGATACACTTCATCTATACAGATAACGTATATTATCAACACACGTCAGCACACACACAGTGTATTCTCTAGCTAGCACATAAAAATCAATACACGACACACATCGATCAAAAGCCACTGCATCATACGCATCAATAATACCACAGAATAGGCCTGTTTGTTTTCTCTGGGTTTGTTTTAGGGGTAAAACTGGGGTAACAGATAATTATTAAGACTTTAGACAAACTGTAGGTCTAGAGGAGCCTTGCCCTTGGGCCATGCCAGCCCACAGCCTGGAACAAACAAAATACCCTCTTATCACAAAATGATTCCCAGGTTTTGGGCCATATAGTATTTGCTGAGCTAAGACAACGCACAGCCAAAATGGCTTCCATGCGTGGCTCAGCGGCTCTAATGGGTAAGAGCTACCACATGAGACATGGCCATAAGTGCACACAACTACGTGCTTCATTAACTTCTAATAACAAATAACATTTGAGTGTGTGTGTGTGTGTGTGTGTGTACGTGTGTGTTTGGGTGTGTGTGCACGTTTGAGTGTGTGTGTGTGTTTGGGTGCGCATTTGTGTGTGTGTGGGTGTGTTTGTGTGTGGGTGTGTGTGTGTGTTTGGGTGTATGTTTGGGTATGTGTGTTTGGATGTGTGTGTGTGTGTGTGTTTGGGTGTGTGTTTGGGTATGTGTGTTTGGATGTGTGTGTGTGTGTGTGTGTGTGTGTTTGGGTGTATGTGTATGTGTGTGTGTTTGGATGTGTGTGTTTGGGTGTGTGTGTGTGTGTGTGTTTGGCTGTGTGTGTGTGTGTGTGTGTGTTTGGGTGTGTGTGTGTGTGTTTGTTTGGGTGTGTTTGGGTGTGTGTGTGTGTGTGTGTTTGGGTGTGTGTGTGTAAAGCTTTAAAGTTAATGGTATGAAAGATGTGGTTATACAGCATGCAGAGGAGTTCAAGTTATTACATGTCATTTGCAGAGGAGAAGAAATTGAGAAATAATATGAGAATGAAACAGATGAGGAGAGAGATAGACAGAGAGAGGGAGAGAGACAGAGAGAGAGAGAGACAGAGAGAGAGATAGACAGAGAGACAGAGATAGATAGAGATAGCCAGAGAGAGATAGACAAGGAGAGAGATAGACAGAGAGAGAGAGAGAGATAGACAGAGAGAGAGAGATAGACAGAGAGAGAGATAGACAGAGAGATAGACATAGAGAGAGAGATAGCTAGAGATAGACAGAGAGAGAGATAGCTAGAGATAGACAGAGAGAGAGATAGACAGAGAGAGATAGACAGAGAGAGAGATAGACAGAGAGAGAGATAGACAGAGAGAGAGGAGAGAACGAGCGTGTGCAAGAGAGATGGAGGATGAATACCAATGGCTCAGTTAACAGGTAGAAGGATGCTTAATGAAGGTAATTTGACAGTTGCCTCCATACTGATGTAGAATAATGTGTGTGTATGTAAACATGGATCCACTCACTCTGACACAGCCCACTCCTCACATTACACTCACGTAAACAATCCTCCCATGATTATCATTCACAATCATCTGTTGTTCTGTTGAAAACCAGAGGAGGGGTGGGGCGGGGGGAGGAACAGAGCCCATTGGAAAATAATACAGTGTTGAAACACAAACAGCAGTTGGGGAGCGGTGGCCATACTTAATGCGGGTTTAATGTTAAGTATGGACGTCATTATCATCACTCCACACGTCAACACAGCCCAGCAGCCAACACGTTTATTACTGACCACATTTCACAGATCTTTACTGGGGTGTGAGAGAGTGTGTGTGAGAGAGAGAGTGTTAAGGGCTGTCTGATTAAGTCATATCCATTAGAATCATCACCATTAGACTCCTGATGCTGCACAAATACATTTATGGTGTGTGTGTGTGTTGTGTGTGTGTGTAGCAGCGCTGGATACAAGCCTCCCCAGTCAATCATGTCTCCATGAGTAATGGCCGGTGACAAGGTGACCGTCTCCAGGGCTTGCAGGACAGATCAGATGGCCAATTGGCCATGTATAAAATACAGCTGTGACAATGTGCTGTTGGGTGGTACACCTATCTAACCCATAAATCACCTGATATTACTGATACTAAACCAACTATAAAAAAAATAGGACAGGCTGAAAGGGTATGTAGAGCTTGAAGTATAACTTAATGGTGCTAAAAATGTATGTTCATCTTTAAACCAACAGTGTGTTTTCAACTTACATAACACAATATATATGTGTGTATGTGTGTGTATCTATGTATGTAGGGGCTGGGAGGCCGGGTCAGTCCTTAGTGGTAAATGTGGGCTGACAGCCGTGTCAATGCCAGCAGTCTGGAATGTTCTGGAATCCTAGTCCTCAACGCATAGCAGATGTCTCTGCAGCACAGTGCTTCCTTCTACCCAGCCATCCATTAGAGGAGGATCAGTGTTTGTGTGTGTGAGTGTGTGTGTGTGTATGTATATGTACGTGTGTGCGTCCCTGCATGTGTGTACTTGTGTTGTTGCAGAGAGACAGAGTGCTGTTGTGGCTGTAAATCATCTGTGTAATCACCAGGGTTGCAAAGGGTCAGAAACTTTCCGGAAAATTTTCTGAGTATTTCTGGTAATTTTCCATTGGAAGTTAAGCCCGGGAATTTGGGGAATTTTGCTTAAATTCATCAAAAAAGTTAAACCTTTGTGGGATACACATAAGGCAATTCTAGGTCTTGTGGCACATTCTGGTTAAACTATCCCCAATTCAATGGAATTGCAACCCTCTGCATGCACAGTGCATTCTTCCATCACATGTGCACTGCACTCTTCCATTACATGTACAGCTGATTCTTAAGATCTTGCACACTAATGAGATGCTATTGAGCCCACACTACTACACTGTCTGAGCCAAGGACTACATGCTTTCTGGTAAGTTTTGATTACAATACTGTGTGGGGTGAATATATTTTATGTGACATACATGATTTTTTGTTAATTAGTAAATAGTAGCCTACAGCAAAGTGTGTTTAAATAATTTCTAACTTGTTAACAATTTCTGGTAGTTAGTTTTTGCGACCATGTGGGTTTTAGCTTGCTTGAGCCTGCTAACTGAGGAGTGTTAATTAACCTGTTTCCAAACATGTTTCATAAAAAATGTATCTTACAAAGGAGTTGTTTAATCTAACTGCTTTAACTATTTATCTGTACATGGAATTGTATTTTTTTATTTTTTTTATACGCATTCTTTCCCTAATCTTTACTGGAAAATGCCATGGGCACTATCTGATGTGTGGAGACATTTCACTGCAGCTAATGTAGAAGGTAAAGCTGTGTACATTTGCAAATACTGTGCCAAATCATATGTGAAGAATGCAACAGATGCAGAATCATCTGGCCAAGTGCATAAAGTTCCCTCAGCGCTCACAACAAGTAACCTCTGACAAAAGTCCCTCTACTTCTATTCGAGGTGAAAATTATGAATCAGACACCTTATCGATAGCAACAGCTCATGGTCCTCCTGGAATCAGACATTCTTTTGACTCAATGGAGGAACATAGTCAGAGAAATGCTGATGAATGTCTTGCTCGAGCTGTGTATGCAACTGGCTCACCTCTGATGCTCACAGGCAATATGTACTGGAAGAGATTTCTGAATGTTCGTCGCCCAGCATACACCTCTCCAACCAGACATGCTTTATCTACTCATTTGATGGATGCAGAGTTCAGAGTTCAAGTGAAGGTCAAGCAAATCATAGAGAAAGCAGACTGTATTGCAATCATCTCTGATGTGTGGTCGAATGTTCGTGAGAAAGAAATAATTAACTACATCATCTCCACCCCTCAACCAGTATTCTACAAGAGCTCAGCCACAAGGGACAACAGACACACCGGACTCTACATTGCAGATGAGCTGAAGGCAGTCATCAATGACCTTGGACCACAGAAGGTATTTGCATTGGTGACAGACAATGCTGTGAACATGAAGGCTGCTTGGTCTAAAGTGGAGGAGTCCTACCCTCACATCACACCTATTGGCTGTGCTGCTCATGCATTGAATCTGCTCCTCAAGGACATCATAGCAATGAAAACAATGGATACACTCTACAAGAGACCCAAGGAAATGGTTAGCTATGTGAAGGGTCATCAAGTTATAGCAGCAATCTACCTCACCAAACAAAGTGAGAAGAATAAGAGCACCACATTGAAGCTGCCCAGCAACACCTGTTGGGGGGGTGTTGTCATCATATTTGACAGTCTCCTGGAGGGGAAGGAGTCTCTCCAAGAAATGGCCATATCACAGTCTGACGATATGGACAGCCCCATCAAGAGGATCCTCCTGGATGATGTATTTTGGGATTGAATGGTAAGCAGCCTGAAACCTATAACAGTAGCCATTGCACAGATCGAGGGAGACAATGTCATCCTCTCTGATGTTCAGACTCTGCTTGCAGATGTAAGAGAATAAATCCGTACTGCCCTTCCCACTTCACTGTTGCTCCAAGCAGAGGAAACTGCAGTTCTCAAATACATCAAAAAGTGTGAAGACTTCTGCCTGAAGCCCATACACTCGGCAGCGTACATGTTGGACCCCAAGTATGCTGGCAAGAGCATCCTATCTGGTGCAGAGATCAACAAGGCCTATTGTGTCATCACTACCGTGTCTCGCCACCTTGGACTGAATGATGGCAAGGTTCTTGGCAGTCTGGCGAAGTACACTTCCAAGCAAGGGCTTTGGGATGGAGATGCAATATGGCAGTCGTGCCAACATATCTCATCAGCCACCTGGTGGAAGGGACTTTGTGGATCTGAGGCTCTTTCCCCTGTTGCCTCAATCATCCTCCAAATCCCACCAACATCAGCCGCCTTAGAGGTCCCTGTTTGGGAACACACACACCAAAGTACGCAACAGGCTGACCAATACAAGGGTTGAAAAATTGGTGGCCACCTGGGCAAATTTGAGGCTTTTTGAGTCTGACAATGAACCATCCTCAACAAGGTTGGAAAGTGACAGTGAAGATGAAGCCTCAGAGTCTGATATTCAAGAGGTAGACATTGAGGAGGTCCAGGGAGAAGACATGGAAGCCTGAGAGGAAGACAACCAAAGCATTAGTTTCTAGACTATCATTTTACAGATGTATATTGAAAACATTTTTGGGAGATGCAAAGGATCATTGGAGATCATTCAATATTCCCTTTCTTTTGTTGTTCAGTGAAATCATCCCATGTGAAGAGTCAACTCATTTCATTAAAGTTCAATTCGTAACTAAATAGTTTTTAAAAATTTCTATTGGAAGGATTTAATCATTTGCAATTATGATTACTTATAAGGTAAAAGGTTTATGTTTCTGTCTCCATATGATATGGTAAATATATCCAATGCAATACATTTAAAGGGTATTAATATTAATTTGCATATATTTCCGTGAATTCCCACTGAAAGTTTCCACCTCTGAATATTCCCCAAAATGTGCAACGCTAACCATTATCACCACATATTATTATTAAAATACATGAAAATAATGATGCTGTCAGATTAAGGGGAAATCGATAATCCTGTGGGGAATTTGGTAACATCAATCCATGTGCAGGAATCCCTAGGCTAAAGTGGATTTGAATCGGATCATGTATTAGGGCAATACTTACCTTTCTTCATATAACATCTAAGGTTAAACTCAGCTGATCTTATTTTAGCATTTTACAAATCACCTTCATTTAAGACTCAGCGTGCAAATGCACCTAAAAGCATTGTGTAGCGCATATTTATTGATTTTACTTTTGAAACTATGCCAGTATTAGACATTACACAAACATTTAAACTAGCTACTAGCTTCGGATGCACAGGCTTCGCTTAGGTTGGTTGAAAACCTGGGGAAGTTGTCAGCAGGACGATGCTAGCCCTGTGAGACCCCCGGTTGCAAAAAGTTAAAACAAAGAGGAAAAACAAGGAAATACCTCTCCTTAGGGGATTTTTTTTTCAAACGTAATTTTCTTCAGAGCCAATCAGATGCGAGCGTTAACAGCCTGCCCAGAGAGTCTGCCCAATAGTCAAGTCAATGAGATTTGGAAGGATAGCCTCGAGAGACTGACTGTATTGGAGTAGATTTACATTAGTAAAATATGTGTAGTAAGATCTCTCCAACATCAGTTGCAACGTTTCTGTTTACACTATCCTTACATTAGCCTTGGATGTAGTGTGGCCAAAGCCACATTCCTGCTTCGTGTGTGTGCAGGTATTAGCATACCTTAAATACCATAGTATATAGACAACCAAAATAAGGAAAGCTATTCAAACAAAGTGTACGTTTGTACGTGAAGTTTCACCCTAAACAGAAAATGGGTCTCTACAGGAGCTTCTCATCTACACCATACTGCACGTGATGTTTCACACTTGATTAATGCAACGATTCTCAAATAAAATAAAAGCCATTAAGTTTTATTTGGCTGACAGAACCAAAATGTTGTCTACTGGTATTAAGGTAGGGGAGACCGGGGCTAATAGTAAAATGGGGTCAGTTGTAACAGCTAAATAACTCAAATTTAGAAACCACTTAGAAAGATGTTAAACATGTGCGCCTGGTACCCTACTAGCATACCATGTTTAAAGGTACTAAAATCTTTTGTCTTGCCCATTCACTCTCAATGGCACGCATACACAATCCATGTCTCAATTCATGTCTAAATTGTCTCCTCACCTTCATGTACATCGATTGAAGTGACATCAATAAGGGATCATCGCTTTTACATGGATTCATCTGGTCAGTTTACGTCATGGAAAGAGCAGGTGTTCCTAAGCTTTTCCTAATGTTATAGTAAACACACAGACAGGCTTTGAAGGAATGCTGGTTTGTTCATAGGTTTGTCTGAGCCTGATGCTGATGAGATTAAGACATCAAAGCAGAGAGTGGCAGCATGGTTGAGAGAGACAAGTTCTGGAAAAGATTCGATCAGCAGTGAAAGAGAAGAAGACTAGTGACAGAAATATAACATCATCAATGAGAAATAGAGCAAGACCCAATGAAGGAGAGACAGCCACCTGACAGTCTAATATGACCTAGAGCAAGGTTTCCCAAAGCCCAAATAGTTGCATGTTTCGGGTTTTTGACATAGCACTACACAGCTGATTCAAATAATCAAAGCTTGATGATTATTGATTATTTGAATCGAGTTTGGGAGACAGAGTAAAAACTGTTGAGAAGCCTTTTTGTCCTAGACTTGGCACTCCGATACCGCTTGCCATGCGGTAGTAGAGAGAACAGTCTATGACTGGGGTGGCTGGGGTCTTTAACAATTTTTAGGGCCTTCCTCTGACACCGCCTGGTGTAAAGGTTCTGGATGGCAGGCAGCTTAGCCCCAGTAATGTACTGGGCCTTACAATGGTATAATTTATGCAGCTGCTCTTCACGAGAGTGGCGCGTGTAGCTTGTTGTTGGCCAATCATAAGTAATCAAAGCGGCAATAGGCTACAGTCATAGAGCCTCCGTGTCGGGCAAAAGTTAGGAGATATCTAATCAATAGAAGATTGAATTAAAGTGGAATTAAGTTAAAAGGAGAAGGATAGGCTACAACGACAAAGAGCCCACAGGTAGGCTGCTACTTTATATTCTGAATGGAGCAGTGGAGGCTGCTTAGGGGAGAACGGCTCATAATAATGGCCGGAACAGAGCTGTAGTGCCTTGCGGTCAGAGGCCGAGCAATTGTCGTACCAGGCAGTGATGCAACCAGTCAGGATGCTCTCGAGGTTGCAGCTGTAGAACTTTTTGAGGATCTCAGGACCCATGCCAAATCTTTTTAGTTTCCTGAGGGGGAATAGGCTTTGTCGGGCCCTCTTCACGACTGTTTTGGTGTGTTTGGACCATTCTAGTTTGTTGTTGATGTGGACACCAAGGAACTTGAAGCTCTCAACCTGCTCCACTACAGCCCTGTCGATGAGAATGGGGGCGTGCTCGGTCCTCCCTTTCCTGTAGTCCACAATCATCTCCTTAGTCTTGGCTACATTGAGGGATAATTTGTTATTCTGGCACCACACGGCCAGGTCTCTGACCTCCTCCCTATAGGCTGTCTCATCGTTGTCTGTGATCAGGCCTACCACTGTTGTGTCGTTGTTACGGCAGATTTCCTCCTCTTTGTCTGAAGAGGAGGTGTAGGGATCGGACCAAGACGCAGAGTGGCAAGTGTTCATTATTTAATGAAAGTAAACTGAACACTTCAAGATACAAAAACAACAAACGTGACCAAACCGAAAACAGTCCCGTGTGGCACGAACACTGACACGAAATACAATCACCCACAAAACCCAACACCAAACAGGTTACCTTAATATGGTTCTCAATCAGGGACAACGATTGACAGCTGCCTCTGATTGAGAACCATATCAGGTCAAACACAGAAATAGACAAACCAGACACAAAACAATGAATGCCCACCCAACTCACGTCCTGACCCACTAAAACAAACAATTAGCACAATAACTAGGGTCAGAACGTGACAGTCGTCTGCAAACTTAATGATGATGTTGGAGTTGTGCCTGGCCATGCAGTCGTGGGTGAACAGGGAGTACAGGAGGGGACTGAGCACGCACCCCTGTGGAGCTCCAGTGTTAAGGATCAGCGTGGCAGATGTGTTGCTTCCTATCCTACACCTACCCTCACCACCTTGATGGCATATTTATATCAAATACATGCAACAAATCTTGCACCAACAGATTTCAGTACAAATGCACCACACACAACCAATAAGCAACGCATAACTGCATACCGATTACAGACTTCGAGCGCTAATCGTAAACGGTTTGCGTTTTCAACACCACAATCAAGTAGAGTATGTCAAATACATTCCTGCCTACTCAGTATCGAAGGCTTGGTCTGAAAATCTCTGAATGTCATTACATTTTTGGTGTTTTCTAAGAAATGTCTCTTTACATTAATAGAACGACCGTTGTGCAGTTTGGATGCTGAAATTATATTAGAGGGGAGTGGACGAACGTGCGCAAGTAGCCTACATGAGACGTTTGAAGTGGCATAATAAGATTAAAACATTGTGACTAGTTGTGTTTATGCCACAACTAAAAATGTAATACATTTTAGAAGTTAAATGACATACATTACCAGTCAAAAGTTGGGACACACCTACTCATTCAAGTGTTTTTCTTAATTTCTACTATTTTCAACATTGTAGAATAACAGTGAAGACATCAAAACTATGAAGTAACACATATGGAATCAAGTAGTAACCACAAAAGTGTTAAATCTAAATATATTTTATATTTGAGATTCTTCAAAGTAGCCACCCTTTGCCTTGATGACAGCTTTGCACACTCTTGGCATTCTCTCAACCAGCTTCATGAGGTAGTCGCCTGAAATGCATTTCCATTAATGGGTGTGCCTTGTTAAAAGTTAATTTGTGGAATTTCTTTCCTTCTTAATGAGTTCAAGCCAATCAGTTGTGTTGTGACAAGGTAGGGTAGATAAGGTAGATAGGTAGATATACAAAAGACCAAGTCCATAATATGGCAAGAACAGCTAAAATAAGCATAGAGAAACAACAGTCCATCATTACTTTAAGACATGAAGGTCAGTCAAACCAGAAAATTTCAAGTACTTTGAAAGTTTCTTCAAGTGCAGTCCAAATACCATCAAGCGCTATGATGAAACTGGCTCTTATGAGGACCACCACAGGAAAGGAAGACCCAGAGCCAGAGTCTGCTGCAGAGGATAAGTTCATTAGAGTTACCAGCCGTAGAAATCGGCAATTAACTGCACCTCAGATTGCAGCCCAAATAAATGCTTCACAGAGTCCAAGTAACAGACACATCTCAACATCCACTGTTCAGAGGAGACTGTGTGAATCAGGCCTTCATGGTTGAACTGGTGCAAAGAAAACACTACTAAAAGACACCAATAATTAGAAGAGACTTGCTTGGGCCAAGAAACACAAGCAACAGACATTAGACTGGTGGAAATCTGTCCTTTGGTCTGATGAGTTCAAATTTGAGATTTTTGGTTCGAACCGCCGTGTCTTTGTGAGACGTAGAGTGGGTGACCGGATGATCTTCGAATGTGTGGTTCCCATCGTGAACCATGGAGGAGAAGGTGTGATGGTGTGGGGGTGCTTTGCTGGTGACACTGTCAGTGATTTCTTTAGAATTCAAGGCTTAGTTAACCAGCATGGCTACCACAGCATTCTGCAGCAATACGCCATCCCATCTGATTTGTGCTTAGTGGGACTATCGTTTGTTTTTCAACAGGACAATAACCCAAAACACACCTCCAGGCTGTGTAAGGGCTATTTGACCAAGAAGGAGAGTGATGGAGTGCTGCATTAGATGACCTGGCCCCCACAATCACTCAACCTCAACCCAATTGAGATGGTTTGGGATGAGTTGGACTGCAAAGTGAAGGAAAAGTAGACCACAAGTGCTCAGCATATGTGGGAACTCCTTCAAGACTGTTGGAAATGCATTCCATGTGACTACCTCATGAAGCTGGTTATGGAAATGCCAAGAGTGTGCAAAGCTGTCATCAAGGCAAAGGGTGGTTTTGTTTAACACTTTTGTGGTTACTACACGTTTCCATATGTGTCATTCCATAATTTTTGTCTTCATTGGTACTGTATATTTTGGCTATATTGAAGCGTTAGGTTCAAAGAAATAGGTAGAGGAAATAGCTGCTCGGTGTTACGCTTTCCTGAATAACTGGGCCTGGTGGGAGCATAGACCTATGTAGTCACATAGGACGACTAAGGAGAATGATGATCGGCAACACACAGCGCATCAGTATCAGAAATAGACTACAGCCAGACTGGCCTACTACTGTGCATTTCTAGAATGTCGAGAGTAGACCCACAACTGATCCAAATGGAATGAAACATTCAAATAACAGGGCTTTCATTATTTAAATGACATTTTCACTGCAGTTTACATCCTAGAGTAGAATTGTACTCAATTGTACTAGTTTTTCATTGGATGTGGCGTTGTAGGCTAGTACTGGCAGGATACTTGTATAGTCCCTAAAATATAAATAGGGGAGCTTTTTGAGCTGCGTGTCTTCACTATTATTTTAAGCGCATTGATTTTTCACTGCTACGCAGACGATACACCGCTTTTGATTTCTGTGTCACCGGAGGATTTTAGCTCCAAGGATAAATTATTAGACTGTATTAGTGATTTAAACACTTGGATGGCTCACAACTTCCTCCAGCGAAATCAAGACAATACCGAGGTACCTATTGTTAGAGCCAAAACACAGAGAGAGAATCTAGTTGCACATTTTTATTTATGGGCAATAAAGATAAAACACCAGGTAAAAAACCTAGGTGGTATTTTAGATTCTAAACTAAATTTCGAATCACACATTAGGAATGTGAACAAAATAGCAATTATTTATTGGTACTGGCCTTTTAACTATCCCAAAGCCTAGGACCAGGAGGCATGGACAGGCATCCTTTAGTTATTATGTCCTCAGCCTCTGGAATAGCCTGCCAGAGAACCTGACGGGGTTTGAAACTGTGGAAAACCAGTATGAGGGTTTGTGCACAGGCTAGAATGGAAGGCGGCCAGTGCGTGGGAGAGAAAATATCTGTAGAGTTCAAAAAGTACTCACACTCAAAACCATGAAAAGGAATAACCCAAGGAGGCCGAGATGCAAACATAGTATAATTCATTTAATCCATCCTCAAAAATATCCAAAAAGTGAAAGTGCTAATGAAAATAAAAAAGGAACAGAGCATATGTGTCGGCCTCATGCCTTCATCAGTGCCGTGCAAACAAATGAAGAAGACGCGTACTTCAGGCCCCTGCTGTGCGTAACAGGCATAACAGGTGCAAGCAGATAGTTAATTAAAGACTGGCGAACAGGAAGTCAATGCATATTAACAAGGAATATAAAAAATGGACAATTCATACATACCGTTCAAAAGTTTGGCGTCACTTAGAAATGACCTTGTTTTTAAAAGAAAAGCTAAATGTTTTTTGACCATTAAAATAACATCAAATTGATCAGAAATACAGTGTAGACATTGTTCATGTTGTAAATGACTATTGTAGCTGGAAACGGCAGATTATTTTAGGGAATATCTACATAGGCGTACAGAGGCCCATTATCAGCAACCATCACTCCTGTGTTCCAATGGCACGTTGTGTTAGCTAATCCAAGTTTATCATTTTAAAAGGCTAATTGATCAAAGAACAGCGCAAACTGGTTCTAACCAGAATAGAAAGAGGAGTGGGAGGACACAGTGCACAAATGAGCAAGAGGACAAGTACATTAGAGTGTCTAGTTTGAGTAACAGACACCTCACAAGTACTCAACTGGCAGCTTCATTAAATAGTACCCGCAAAACACCAGTCTCAACGTCAAAAGTGAAGAGGCGACTCCGGGATGCTGGCCTTCTAGGCAGAGTTGCAAAGAAAAAGCCATATCTCAGACTGGCCAATAAAAAGAAAAGATTAAGATGGGCAAAAGAACACAGACACTGGACAGAGGAAAATTGTATAAAAGTGTTCAGGACAGACAAATCTAAGTTTGAGGTGTTCAGATCACAAAGAAGAACATTTGTGTGATGCAGAAAAAACACCATCTGTCAAGCATGTGGTGGAGGCAATGTGATGGTCTGGGGGTGCTTTGGTGGTGGGAAAGTGGGAGATTTGTACAGGGTAAAAGGGATCCTGAAGAAGGAAGGCTATCACTCCATTTTGCAACACCATGCCATACCCTGTGGACGGCGATTAATTGGAGCCAATTTCCTCCTACAACAGCACAACGACCCAAAGCACAGCTCCAAACTATGCAAGAATTATTTAGGGAAGAAGCAGCCAGCTGGTATTCTGTCTATAATGGAGTGGCTAGCAGTCACCGGATCTCAACCCTATTGAGCTGTTGTGGGAGCAGCTTGAACATATGGTATGTAAGTGACCATCAAGCCAATCCAACTTGTGGGAGGTGCTTCAGGAAGCATGGGGTGAAATCTCTTCAGATTACCTCAACACATTGACAACTAGAATGCCAAAGGTCTGCAAGGCTGTAATTGCTGCAAATGGAGGATTCTTTGATGAAAGCAAAGTTTGAAGGACACAATTATTTCAATAAAAAATCATTATTTATAAACTGGTCAAGTCTTGACTGTATTTCCTATTAATTTTGTAACTCATTTCATGTATGTTTTCATGGAAAACAAGGGAATTTCTAAGTGACCCCAAACTTTTGAACGGTAGTAAATGTCACATATGATTGGAAAGAGAACAGTCTGGGATACATACCAATATCAGAAGCAATATAAATGAAATACTTGAGTAGGGCCGAAACTGTGGACATATTTAAAAGAGATCTTAAAACATCTTTTGAGCATTGCTTTTCCTCAGGCTTTTCTCCCCTGTAAAGCACATTGAGCTTTGCTTTTCCTCAGGCTTTTCTCCCCTGTAAAGCACATTGAGCTTTGCTTTTCCTCAGGCTTTCCCCCCCTGTAAAGCACATTGAGCTTTGCTTTTCCTCAGGCTTTCCCCCCTGTAAAGCACATTGAGCTTTGCTTTTCCTCAGGCTTTTCCCCCTGGAAAGCACATTGAGCTATGTTTTTCCTCAGGCTTTTCCCCTGTAAAGCACATTGAGATATGTTTTTCCTCAGGCTTCCCCCCTGTAAAGCACATTGAGCTATGTTTTGCCTCAGGCTTTCCCCCATGTAAAGCACATTGCATTGCATTCCATGTCTGAAATGTGCTGCATAAATAAAGCTTGATATTTCTTTATTTATTATACTACCTGGACCTGTCAGCATCCTACCAGGTTCTACCTGGACCTGTCAGGGTCCTACCAGGTTCTACCTGGACCTGTCAGGGTCCCACCAGGTTTTATCTGGACCTGTCAGGGTCCCACCAGGTTCTACCTGGACCTGCCAGGGTCCTACCAGGTTCTACCTGGACCTGTCAGGGTCCCACCAGGTTCTACCTGGACCTGTCAGGGTCCCACCAGGTCCTACCTGGACCTGTCAGGGTCCTACCAGGTTTCACCTGGACCTGTCAGGGTCCTACCAGGTTCTACCTGGACCTGTCAGGGTCCTACCAGGATTTATCTGGACCTGTCAGGGTCCTACCAGGTTTCACCTGGACCTGTCAGGGTCCCACCAGGTTTTATCTTGACCTGTCAGGGTCCTACCAGGTTCTACCTGGACCTGTCAGGGTCCTACCAGGTCCCACCTGGACCTGTCAGGGTCCCACCAGGTTCTACCTGGACCCGTCAGGGTCCTACCTAGGTCCCACCTGGACCTGTCAGGGTCCTACCAGGTTCTACCTGGATCTGTCAGGGTCCTACCAGGTTCTACATGGACCTGTCAGGATCTTACCTGGTTCTACCTGGACCTGTCAGGGTCCTACCTGGACCTGTCAGGGTCCTACCTGGGTCCTACCTGGACCTGTCAGGGTCCTACCTGGTTCTACCTGGACCTGTCAGGGTCCTACCAGGTTCTACCTGGACCTGTCAGGGTCCTACCTGGTTCTACTTGGACCTGTCAGGGTCTTACCTGGTTCTATCTGGACCTGTCAGGGTCTTACCTGGTTCTACCTGGACCTGTCAGGGTCCTACCTGGGTCCCACATGGCCCTGTCAGGGTCCTACCAGGTTCTACCTGGATCTGTCAGGGTCCTACCAGGTTCTACCTGGACCTGTCAGGGTCTTACCTGGTTCTACCTGGACCTGTCAGGGTCCTACCTGGACCTGCCAGTGTCCTACCAGGTTCTACTTGGACCTGTCTGGGTCCTACCTGGGTCCCACCTGGACCTATCAGGGTCTTACCTGGGTCCCACCTGGACCTATCAGGATCGTACCTGGGTCCCACCTGGACCTATCAGGGTCCTACCAGGTTCTACCTGGATCTGTCAGGGTCCTACCAGGTTCTACCTGGACCTGTCAGGGTCTTACCTGGTTCTACCTGGACCTGTCAGGGTCCTACCTGGACCTGTCAGTGTCCTACCAGGTTCTACTTGGACCTGTCTGGGTCCTACCTGGGTCCCACCTGGACCTATCAGGGTCTTACCTGGGTCCCACCTGGACCTGTCAGGATCCTACCTGGGTCCCACCTGGACCTATCAGGGTCCTATCCCACTTGGACCTATCAGGGTCCTACCTGGTTCTACCTGGACATGTCAGGGTCCTACCCGGTTCTACCTGGACCTGTCACGGTCCTACCAGGTTCTACCTGGACCTGTAAGGGTCCTACCTGGGTCCCACCTGGACCTGTAAGGGTCCTACCTGGGTCCCACCTGGACCTGTCAGGGTCCTACCTGTGTCCCACCTGGACCTGTCAGGGTCCTACCTGGGTCCCAACTGGACCTGTCAGGGTCTTACCTGGGTCCCACCTGGTCTTGTCAGGGTCCTACCAGGTTTTATCTGGACCTGTCAGGGTCCTACCAGGTGCTACCTGGACCCGTCAGGATCCTACCTGGTTCTACATGGACCCGTCAGGGTCCTATCTGGGTCCCACCTGGACCTATCAGGGTCCTACCTGGGTCCCACTTGTACCTATCAGGATCCTACCTGGGTCCCACTTGGACCTATCAGGGTCCTATCCCACTTGAACCTATCAGGGTCCTATCCCACTTGGACCTATCAGGATTCTAACCCACTTGGACCTATCAGGGTCCTATCCCACTTGGACCTATCAGGGTCCTATCCCACTTGGACCTATCAGGGTCCTATCCCACCTGGACCTATCAGGGTCCTACCTGGGTCTCACCTGAACCTGTCAGGGTCCTATCCCACCTGGACATTTCAGGGTCCTACCTGGTTCTACCTGGACCTGTAAGGGTCCTACCTGCATGTACCTGGATCTGTCAGGGTCCTACCTGGTTCTACCTGGACCTATCAGGGTCCTACCTGGTTCTACCTGGACCTATCAGGGTCCTACCAGGTTCTATCTGGACCTGTCAGGGTCCTACCAGGTTCTACCTGGACCTGTCAGGGTCCTACCTGGGTCTACCTGGACCTGTCAGGGTCCTACCTGGGTCCCACCTGGACCTATCAGGGTCCTACCTGGGTCCCACCTGGACCTATCGGGATCCAACCTGGGTCCTATCCCACTTGGACCTATCAGGGTCCTATCCCACCTGGACCTACCTGGGTCCCACCTGGACCTGTCAGGGTCCTACCTGGGTCTCACCTGAACCTGTCAGGGTCCTAACTGGGTCCCACCTGGCCCTGTTATGGTCCTACCTGGGTCCCACCTGGCCCTGTCATGGTCCTACCAGGTTCTACCTGGACCTGTCAGGGTCTAACCTGGGTCCCACCTGGACCTATCAGGGTCCTACCTGGGTCCCACCTGGTCCTGTCAGGGTCCTACCAGGTTCCAACTGGACCCGTCAGGGTCCTACATGGTTCTACCTGGACCTGTCAGTGTCCTACCAGGTTCTACTTGGACCTGTCAGGGTCCTACCTGGTTCTACCTGGACCTGTCAGGGTCCCACCTGGACCTGTCAGGGTCATACCTGGGTCCCACCTTGACCTATCAGGGTCCTACCTGGGTCCCACTTGTACCTATCAGGGACCTACCTGGGTCCCACTTGGACCTATCAGGGTCCTATCCCACTTGAACCTATCAGGGTCCTATCCCACCTGGACCTATCAGGGTCCTATCCCACTTGGACCTATCAGGGTCCTATCCCACCTGGACCTATCAGGGTCCTATCCCACCTGGACCTATCAGGGTCCTATCCCACCTGGACCTGTCAGGGTCCTACCTGGTTCTACCTGGACCTGTCAGGGTCCTACCTGGACCTGTCAGGGTCCTACCAGGTTCTACCTGGACCTGTCAGGGTCCTACCTGGGTTTACCTGGACCTATCAGGGTCCTACCTGGTTCTACCTGGACCTGTCAGGGTTCTACCAGGTACTACCTGGACCTGTCAGGGTCCTACCTGGGTTTACCTGGACCTGTCAGGGTCCAACCAGGTTCTACCTGGACCTGTAAAGGTCCTACCTGCATCTACCTGGATCTGTCAGGGTCCTACCTGCTTCTATCTGGACCTATCAGGGTCCTACCTGGGTTTACCTGGACCTATCAGGGTCCTACCTGGGTTTACCTGGACCTGTCAGGGTTCTACCTGGGTCTACTAGGACCTATCAGGGTCCTACATGGTTCTACCTGGAACCATCAGGGTCCTACCTGGGTCTACTAGGACCTATCAGGGTCCTACATGGTTCTACCTGGACCTATCAGGGTCCTACCTGGGTCTACTAGGACCTATCAGGGTCCTACATGGGTCTACTAGGACCTATCAGGGTCCTACATGGTTCTACCTGGACCTATCAGGGTCCTACCTGGATCTTGCAGTTGAAAAACAGTTCCTCCACAGTCTTCCTGTCTCTCTCGTGTAGTCCAGTGTGATGCATGCCGATACCAAACGCCAACATCAGCTTCAGGTTGGACTCCCTCACCATGGCGATGATGTCTGTCATCTGGGTAACATTAACCAATCACAGCATGAGACCTTATCTTCTTGACCAATAGAGATACAGTAAACCATTACACAGTGTAGGACTAGAAGACACATCCATGACGAAGAAGACATTGTTGGACATGAGCATGGAAGGGGGCTACGGAAGGAGTGGAGAAAAGGGAGGTGGAGAAAAAAACTGAAAACATGTGGGACAGAGCAAGCAAAACATTTGAGAGGGTTTTACAGGGGGAGTTACTGGGAGGACGAGGGGTACATGTTCACAGAGGAAGGAAGGCGGGAGAAGAGCTAACTGCAGCAGAGGAAGTAATAGAGAGATCATAAGGCTAACTCGGGCAGAGAGGAGACGGAGGGCGGGATGGAGGGACCCCCACTGAGACTGAGGCAGCTAGCGCCAGCCGCCTGTCACTCAAACCACAGGGACTCCAGCAGCTACACGGCCAGTACAGAAACACAGCAGGGAGCAGCATATATCACTGGAACACACACACACTGCAGGGCCAGTTCAACACACCCAGGGCTAAAAATAAACATACAGTAAATGTCAGGTTCTCACACACACACACACACACACACACACACACACACACACACACACACACACACACACACACACACACACACACACACACACACACACACACACACACACACACAGACACAGACACACACAGAGCTAGGAAATGTGGAGCAGAAAGGATGAAATGTATTCTATGAAATAGATTTTTCTGCTGCATATACGGCAGGTAGCCTAGTGGTTAGAGCGTTGGACTTGTAACCGAAAGGTTGCAAGATCAAATTCCCGCGCTAACCATGTAAAAATCTGTCGTTTTGCCTCTGAACAAGGAAGTTAACCCACTGTTCCTAGGCCGTCATTGAAAATAAGAATTTGTTCTTAACTGACTTGCCTAGTTAAATAAAATAAAAATATATATACAGTATTTTACTAGTTTGCTGTGTGTGTGTGTGTGTGTGTGTGTGTGTGTGTGTGTGTGTGTGTGTGTGTGTGTGTGTGTGTGTGTGTGTGTGTGTGTGTGTGTGTGTGTGTGTGTGTGTATTTTACGAGTTGGGGTTTGAAGTCAGTCACTCTATATTTCGCTCAGACCACAGGCTTGGTGTGAAAGGCGAGCAGCCCCATAAAACATGTTAATATCCATCTTTTACAACGCCAAGCCTACTGTGACTTCATAAGGCCCAATATGAGGGATTATACACCAGACACACATCCAACATCGCTCAGCTCTCTGTATCCACATCCAACACCGCTCTGCTCAGCTCTCTCGCTGTTTGGCAGGCTTGAGCAAATACATTGTTTTACTGTTTTTTAATGTGTGTGTGTGAGAGAGATAGCAGGAGAGAGAGCATTAGCTAGTGTGTGTGTGTTTGTATTTTAAGAAATTCTCCTTGTTTATGGGCCCCTATATGTCAGACACACATGTTAAGGTAATTACTGCCCATCTTCTATC